>NC_133375.1:7705808-7772041 GCF_049309525.1 Garra rufa
ATACAGGCTATTCACTTACTCTGTATTCTGCTCTGTATACCACTTTTGACTGGGCTCCATCTATCTGCCTGTTTGTAGCTGATTGATATGTGAGAATTTGCATTAATAAGAATTGGGTTTCTTGGGGACTTCCAGTCTGGGACATCGAATATTTGTGCCTTACTCAGATAGGTCTAAATGTGGAGCTCTTGAACTTGAAGATTACGACGCAGTTACATGGGTGGGAAGAAATCAGATCCACCCATTCAAAGCAATGCCAGCAGAAGACCTGCAGCAGCGCCGCCCATGAGCCTGAGCCATACACTTCAACAGATTATTTCAACTGGATCCCGCCACACACCGTTAATAATTCACTAACTCGGAATGAACGGTAACCACGGGTCATTTGACGACTGGAAATAAATCAGCACATATCGGGATTATTATAACGCAAAACACAACGTAGCAAACGTCACCAGAAGGGTAAGACAAAGTTTCATGACTTCCGAAAAGTAGCTGGACTTTCAGGATTGAGAAAGCGCTGTTTCTTCTCAGACTGATGAAAGTTCCAGCTTTAAGTTTAAGATCGTAGATTTAACAATGATAAAGCTTATCTGTCATTGCTATAACGTTGTGTTCAAGTATATATATCGCAGTACGTGACTCGGATTTTCATGTCTGTCTTTTATGTTTTGCCTCGATTAGGTAACAGTAATACCTTTATTTTTGAATCTCTGCAGAATATATTTATAAACAAAGACAAGATGTGTTTTCATTATGGTATGTGGTGCAGCCATCATTGCTTCACTATAAGGTACAAATTAGTGTTTGTTTATGGAGCTTAAATCCTAGGTTTAGAGGAAAGATAACTATTACATATCTTGTATAAGCTACAATTCATTCAGTTTTTGTACACAAATCACCTGAAGTGTTCACTGAGTATGTCAAGCTCAGTCATTTAACCCAATAAAGATAATGTGCTTGCAGATTTATTGAATTTATGGGAGATGTCCTTTAGATCAATATTTACACACAACCCCATGTGAAAATAAAGTGTGCTTGAGTGCAATAAGAAATACTTAAATACAAGAAAGTACATTAGTACAATCTTAAAGTTTGTGCTAAATAAAATTGAAAAAATGCTACACAATAAATACACTAGTTAAAAATATACTTTTACTTTAGTAGTAGGCTACTTTAGTGAATTTGTGAAAGCATACTAAATACAACTGATATTTAAATAGATTTTTAGTACAGTAGCAACAAAATGTACTACTGCAAAAATATACATAGAGTTTTATTAATGAAAAGTATGTTTTAAATGCTTTAAAAAATAGTTCAATGTTAGTACACTTGTAGACAGGTACCCTAAGTTTAAATTAAATTGATTTGACTTAGTTAATAGTTAAAATTACATTTTCCAAAATGTGCTACTTAAGTATACTTAATATTAATACACTAATTAGTACTACACTTACATTCCCAGGTGAAAAAAGTGCACTAAATACAATTTATTTAAGTACTTAAAGTGCTCTATTTTCATGGACTAATTTGTACTTAATATACTCAGGCCCGGTTTCACAGACAGGGCTTAGACTAAACCAGGATTAGGCCATAGATCAATTAGGACATTTGAGTAATTTTTTTTTTATTTCAGTTCAAACAGCTCAGATTTACATTTTAGTCTAGGCTAGGCTTAAGCCCTGTCTGTGAAACCGGGGGTAAAAGTTATTCTTTAGTACTTCTTAAAATAAACTTAAGTTCCTCTAAGTGTACTCAACTGTGCTATTTTGAGACTGTATGAAAATGAACTAAAATGTGCTTTTAACACACTGTCTCAGCATTCCCAAAAATGTATTTTGTTACCACTTTTATTACAATTGAAATGTATTTCATAAACCTTTAAATATACTAATTATACATAAAAAACACTTATTTATTATTTAAATTATATGAATAATATATAATAAATGTATACAAAGCATATTTAGAATATATTGCCCATATATTTTTATTCATATAAAATACATTCTAAATACGCTTTGTGTATTGCATTTAATTTTTTTCAAAATTTTGGTAACAGGATTGCACATATTACGCAAGTTAAACCTGATATAGTGTTGAAGACCATGCATTTGTACCATGCATACTCAAATTTGAGAAAAACAATGTCTTTGTGTTGTGTTTAGAATGCAATAAATAAATATAAATAAGCAAGCAACTGAATGCATTTCATGACCTTTCCACTAATCAAATCATCCTGATCGACTGATCTCAGCCGACAAACCTACTATTAACAATGCATTATATTGTTGTTGGCCCAAAACAGTTCTGTAGCTTGAAAATTGAACTTGCCTCCAAAACGCTAAAAGAATCACATGCTTCAGGTCTCATGATTCTATTTACGGGCCATTCCCCTGTCTGGGTCTGGGTCGCCCCTCCACCATTTGCCCTTTCCCATCTACGACGTAGATATGAAGTGGAAAACATTTGGGTAAAGAATTACCGAAATGTATATATATTTACTTCTGATTTAAGTTCAGTCTGAAATGGTAGGTTAATGATGCAGTGCAGGATTTGATAGATGCCTGTCCATGTAGTCTGTCCATGTCCATGTGATCATATTCATAAAGATATAAATAGTAAAAACTGAGTGCAATTCAGCCTTCTGTTATAGCTCCATCCCAGTCCATACTATAGCTATATTAAGTATGATCTAATACATTCTCACCTTTAATCTAATATAGATAAATAGTGGGACATGATTTGACTCACTTCCTTGACAAAAGTTCTTTGTTCATCCGTCACTGTAGATAATATATAAGTTGTTTACAGGCGAATAGAGCCTGCAGTGTTCATGGCAGCATATTCTAGGCTTTCTCTTCTTCTAAATCACATTATTTGCTGGTATGTGGATAATACTGAATGGGCAGACAGAGCTCTGTCTGAAAATAGTAAACCGATTAGCACATCACAAAGTTAGTGCCTTAAGGTCTGTATGTTTAAATCAGCATTCATAAATATAAAAATGTTATGCAATTCATTCTGAAAATCTGGCTTTGATTTTGGTGAATCCATATAGAATGTTAGTTGTTATCTGTTCTTGTGACAGAATATTTACTTTTACACAGCTGATACTTTTATCCAAAACTGTGGCCTTTTATAGAAAAGGAACAAAACCAATGTATCAAAGAGCCAACAATATTTGTACTATACAATGCCAGGTTTATTAGACAGCTAGATTAGGAAGCAAGTTTGAGAAGAAGACAAATTTGAAATACAAAGAAGACAGTCAAGGTCGGACACAGTGGAATTCAATAAAAGTCAGTAAAGGGCGATTCGTTTCCACAGGAAGTTCTCTGAATGTTTAGCAGAACAGAAATTATTACATTAACCATTAAAAATTAAGGTCTTTTATAAAAGGTGTTTCCATAAAAATGGCAGAAATGACTAACTTTCAGTAGAGAATTTAAAATGTTCCTGTATTGATTTCACACACTCAATTTAAAATGTTCCTGTATTGATTTCACACACTCAAGTGCAAATGAACAAACTTTGGTTACACTTTAGTTTAGGAACTAATTCTCACTATTAACTAACCAAACCATGGCTTTTTGCCTAAATAAACTCCTACTTTTCTGCTTATTAAAGGAGTAGTTCACTTTCAGAACCAAAATTTATAGATAATGTACTCACCCCATTGTTGTCCAAGATTCATGTCTTTATTTCTTCAGGCGTAAGGAAGTTATGTTTTTCGAGGAAAACATTTCAGGATTTCTCTCCATATAGTGGATTTCTATGGTGCCCTGAGTTTGAACTTCCAAAATGCAGCTTCAAAGGGCTCTAAATGATCACAGCCAAGAAAAGAAGGGTCTTATCTAGCGAAATGATTGGTTATTTTCTAAAAAAAAAAAAAAAAAATTAAATACTTTTTAACCTCAAATGCTCATCTAGCTATGTGTGTACTCTGTGTAGAGATTAAAAAGTATGTAAATTGTAAATGTTTTTAGAAAATAACTGATCATTTCGCTAGATAAGACCCTTCTTCCTCGGCTGTGATCGTTTATAGCCCTTTGAAGCTGCATTTTGGAAGTTCAAACTCGGGGGCACCATAGAAGTCCATTATATGGAGAGAAATCCTGAAATGTTTTCCTCAAAAAACACCATTTCTTTACGACTGAAGAAAGAAAGACATGAACATCTTGGATGACAAGGGGGTGAGTACATTATCTGTAAATTTTTGTTCTGAAAGTGAACTACTCCTTTAATTGTTAGTAAGGTAGTTGTTAAGTTTAGGTATGGTGTAGGGTTAAGGTAAGAATATGGTCATGCAAAATAAGGCATTAATATGTTCTTTATAAGTACTAATAAAAGGCCAATATGCTCGTTGTGCATGCTAATAAGCATCTAGTTAATAGTGAGAATTGTTCCTTAAAGTGTTACTCAAACTCTCTCTTTTTCACCACTTGTCAGTTCAGATGATCAATGAAGAGGATGAAGCATACTGTCATGTACTGTTATGGCAGAGCTACTCTGACTTTGACAGGATCAAGTTGATAATCGAAAATAGACTCTTATGAGACTAAACTTCTGCTTGACAAAGCCAGAGACCCCAGAATATATGCAGACACACAGCTGAACAAGTGCTGGATAAAGAACGGAACATTCTGCTTATTATTCACAGACCTAAGTTTGTCGTGTTGAACGTGAACACATAAAAATCTATACAAAGTATCAAAGCAATTGATATGTGTGTGAGAATAAATTGTGGACTCATACAGGCAGGCGTCATGCTTTGTGGGCTCTTGAGAGTGTAGACAAATAAGTAAGTCTGGCCTTTTATGAAAATAATAAGACTTCTCAACAAGCTGCGTCATTTGTGGGCGATTTACACACACTTTCAAACTCATAACTTAATGTTTGAGCATAAGCAGTACTAACAGAAATGCTTGCCCGAGAAAGCACTACTAAATAATGAGTCTACCGTCTGCTACTGGCCTTGAGATTCTGTTTATACTCCCCTAAAATGTGATCAGCTGTTTTTCACAGGAAGGGTCCATTTTCTGAAGCAGCTTTTAGAAACAATGGGAGGATGTTGCTGTTGTTCACTTAACTGTGTCACAGCAGCTGGCCTCTATCAGACTTTTTAACAGTGCACTAAGTAGTGTTTTCCATCTACTAAAATTTTACATCGGCAGAATTAAATAATGCTTTTGACAAATCTAATTCAAAAGACTTACACTCAGATGAGATTAAAAAAAGTTGATTTGTGGCAAGCTGAGATTCATCCATCTTCAAGTACAATTCATGTTGAGTCAAGTTCATTAGACGAACATATGGAAGATAAATGCAACTGCACTGTAAAAAGTTTTCACCAGATTCAACTTAAAAACTTAAGGCAGCTGCTGAACTTAGGCTTTTAAGGTAAATCAGCTTAAAACTACAAGTCATTAACTATGGCAATAAAAATTAGTTGATATAACGTGTAAATTTAAATGGCTTAAGTTGATTTAACTTAAAATCTTAAGGCAGCTGCTAAACTTAAGTTTTTAAGTTGAAACTGGTGAAAACTTTTTACAGTGTGATGTTCACTGAATAAATGAATTCTTTAAAATGTGATCATATTTCCTGTTGTATCTAGAACTTTAAACGTTGGCTTTTGGGTCCAGAAAAATGATTTGATCTCACTAGACATGTCGTTTTTAGAGCATGTGCATGTGCTTCATTTCCTTGTTTATTTTTCTTTGAGGAAACAGCTTTTGCTGCATTGATCAACTGTCTGGCACTCACTGTCCTGAAAGACAATGGCTGGTTTTCCAGGAGACCCTGGGGCCTTATCAGACCTACTTCCCTTCAGGAAAGAGCAGCTGTGCTGCTGCGCTGACTGTGAAACCAGTAAAAACAAAGCTTAAAAGAACAGTTTGCCCAAAAATGAGAAGACAAAAAACACTATAAAGTAATACCAAAGATGGCTTATTTTCTTCAGTTGAACAGATAAGAAGGTATTTAGGAAAGTGCTCACATTGCTCTTTTCCATAAAGTAAATGCATTGTCAAAGCTCCAAAATGACAAAAACGCCATAGTAGAATCATGTTTTCATATAATGTGTGCACAGTATTCTGTATTCTATTCTTCTGAAAGGCATAGTTCATCCATTCAACATGAAAATTCTGTCATCAATTGACCATATGCACGGATTACTTCCTTGTTTTAGACAAGTCAGCTCAGTCATTTACGCTCAACTGTACTATGCCGTAATAGGAGTGTACTTAGCTCCTTTTTTTCTACATAATCCATTCACAATCGAAGAAAAGTTTTGTTTGTCTAAGGACCAAACGTCCACATTCAAGAATGACAAACGCGAGTTTAAAAAAATATGTGAGTAAATCTACTAAATATGCACAAGTCATTGCTATGATTGACAGTAATAACCGGACGAAGCATCCGACAAGCTGATAAAAAAAAAAAAAAAAATGCATTAAATGATTCAGACTAAATTCAGTGTAACAAAACTACAGCAGTAACAAGTTTGTGTTGGTTAAATATAGGCTATTTAATAGCTTTTACAGTTCAAGATAAAGCTTAAAAGATGTAGTATTAAATTATATAAAATATTTTTCTAATTCATATCGATTCATATTGAGTACATTATTTAATTCTTATACCATTAATATTTAACTTATTTAATTTGTAGTGAACTATATATAAGTATTTAAATAATTCACCCTTATAGGCTGTTTGTGTCTGAGCTTATTTATTTATTTTAATGACTTTCTGCACTTGCTATACTATATACTTCAGTGTGGTAAAAGTACTACAATTTATTATACTAGTAATTTTATAATAAATCGAAAAGCAAGACGTCTTGAAAAAAAACTAGGGAGTTGAAATGGCAGCTGGAGCCAATGATTGATCCTCTGCTGCCATCTTCTGGTTATTTGGGTAATTTCATGTCATTTGCAACCAGCCTAGGTTGGTTTTAGCTGGTCAACTAGGCTGGTTTTAGCTGGTCAGCAGGTTGGTTTTAGAGGGATTTTGGCCCTTTAGACTTGGAGACCACCAGCTAAAACCAGCCTGACCAGTTACTCAACCTAATTTCGTTTCAACCCCACAAGACTTTTATCTTCAAAACACAAATTAAGAGAAGTTTGTGTCACTCCATAAAAGATTCATGCCACCAAAATTTGAAGATCCAAAACGGTCTTAAAGCTGTTGCAAAACGTATCCACTTGACCAAAGTTTAATCCGAGTTTTAATGAGATATGATGTTCTTGAAGAGAAATGACAGCTTTATATGATGAACAGATTTAATTTAGGCTTTTATTCTTGACAACGATTGACACATACCTTAAAATATGGTAAACATGAAAGCTCAAACACAGATGCTCGAGAATGAATGTGGTTAGTTCTAGTGTGTGACCTTTTTACCTTGTTTGATGTGCTGTACATACATGTGTTGATCATAACAAATCTCTAAATTAAATCTTTTCATCAAATAAAGCAATTGTTTATCTTCACAAACTAGTTTTACAGCTTGGATTGTAATCGTTTTGCTTGTATGGGTGTGCAATAGAGGGACAAAAACATCTCTCTCTTCTTTTTTTTTTTTTTTTAAATATCTTTGAGTTTAATGGGTTTGGTACCACATTAAAATAAACAATGACAAAAGTTACATTTTTGGGTGAACCGACAGTTAAATCCACATAATAGCTTTGTGACAAAATTCGTCATTCCTCTCTTCAAAGTAGCTCTCAAATGCATTTGAATGCACACATTTAGGGTTGGTTTTACACACAACTATGTGAGTCATTGCTTTACCACCAACAAATTGTTGAACTATGTTTGATTATGTTGCTTTCGGGATTCATAAACCTAGTACATTTCAAATGGTCACAAGATGTGAAAACCAATGGCAGCTTTGCATATTAAGAAAGTCCAAACAGATTTAATAGCTGTGGTGAAGGGAAAGATTATCATTAAATAACGCCTTGTATTTAGAACATTACAACATTATATTTTATCTATTTCCATCATATTGCTTCAGAAGATATGGAACATAATGCACCACTTGTAACAATATGGTCCTATTTAATGGAAAGGATAACGTCACTTGGGATTTGAACAACATGATTTTCTGTAAATGATGAGATGTTATGTAAATTTTTTGGCTAACTATTCCTTGAAGTCATGTGATTGCACACAAATTCCTGAGAGTGCTTTGAGGTGGGCGTTTTTTTTTTTTTATGGGAATGCCCCTGTTTTAAGTGAGAAGTGTCCTTGCCCAGCCTGCAGAGTTCACATAACATATAATGCGAATAGAGACCTCCTGCTTCCTCTGCAGGAAAATGGGAGGGAGTGCTATGAGGTCACTTTCAAAACATGACTCCCATTCAGACAACGCCACAGTGGAAGATTTGTTTCGAGTTATTTGCCTGCTCTGAGAAGTCACTGTTCCCATGTTCAAAGTGGTGAATGTGATTCACACAGCTCTTACTTTTACAGACCAGAACTGAATGAAAGGTTCAAGGTTTGAACACTGATTTTTTTCTCATTTAACTTGACAAGCCTTGAAATGGATGATACACAGTAACAGTCAATCATTTAGACTCACTTTATTGAATTTAAGCAGTTCATCCAATTTAAATTAGTGTGGTTGACACAAACTCTGACTTTATGTATGAATGCATTCACAAAACTTAAAACTTAACAAAAAATAAAGGATGTTTAATGAAGTCCAGTTCAGTGTTCATAAGTTCAGTGTCCAGAGCTGGAATCTAGACAAAGGGTGGCGACTTTGGAGAAGCTTAAATATACGAAAGCTTTGATTTGTTTGGCTTTTTAAGTCAAAACATAATCCTTAAACTTCCATTGGTGTTATTTTGTAGTTTTGATGATGTTACTATTGAAACTGTGGAGAACCGCAATGATAAAGAAAGAGTAGGTGTGTCCAATCGTTCAGTTTTTAGTCAAATGGTGGACATGCTTTTGTTTTTGTGAGCCTGGCATGTTTGTAGCATGCTGGTTAAGAGGCACAGGAGGTAGACAGGAATGTGTTTTTCCCCTCTTGCCTTGTAATTAGGCTTTTACCAGCGGGCAAACACAGTGATACGTCTCAGCTCACAGCTGGAAGGATGGGGAAGTCCTGCAAGCCGCAAATCAAGACAGCACGCTTTGAGTTGACAGACTAGACTGTAGCCACAGAGACTGGAAACCTGGTCAGCTGCATGCATATTCTGCACTGCTCCAGATGCATGTAGTCTGTCCAATGCTAAACATATTGAAGCATTTGGGTTCAGTCTCCACGTGGTACCATTACTTGCTCAGTCAGTGGAAAAAACAGCTTTGGCCTGTTAAATGCGATCAAACGGTACGCAGTATGCTTTTAATTAGACACAGTCTTCGCCAACACTACTTAAACCAGTGTAGTGCTTCTGTTTTTTTTCCTTGGCCCAACAGTCTTCTCGTTATATCCTGCAATCGAGCTGTTCGCCACCCTTGTGGAGTCTTTGTGCTGGAGTGACATGTCCGAGCCTGGTCACATTAGCGCTGTGTGAAATAGGAAGTGTCTGGTGGAATGTGCCTGGGGCTCTGTGAAAACAGTTATGTGCAACATGCTTCCCCTCCTCTGTGAGGGTGTGTGTGTGTGTGTGTGTGTGTGTGTGTGTGTGTGTGTGTGTGTGTGTGTGTTTGTAACTATATTTCCATGACCTGCTCTGTCCACTGGTATTGAAATTTAGCAGCATAAAGAATGTGCACTATACGTAGCATTAGGGCTGGGCGATTAATCGAAAAGTAATCGAAATCGACATTCAGAACCTATAATCGATCAAATTTTTCCAGGTCAATTATTTCAATTACTTTCCCTTTAAAAACACTACTGCGTGTGGAGTCACGTAAGAGTAATTTTATTTAGAAGAGATACTGCTTATTTTCTACTTTTAATATTTATTATTATTTTATAAATAATTTAATTGCAAGTTATTTATTTTCACTAATTTAAGAAAAATGTGACTTTTCGTTTTAAGCAATGTGTGCTTTAATTTCAGTTGTTCAACACTAATGTTCAATAAATAATCATAGATAGTAGTGCGTGTGTGCACCCTTCATTCAAAAATCTCTCACTTGTAATATGTGAGCATATTTACTGTACAAAACTTGTCAGTGAACTATAGGGCAAAAAAAAAATATTATTTAAATATAATTTTATAAATGAATAAAATAATCGTTCATTAATCGTAATCGGGTTAAAATGTTTAATTAATCGAGATTTTGATTTTAGGCCAAATCGCCCAGCCCTACGTAGAATTAATAAAATGTAATATGTGTTTTATATTGAAATCTAGCACTGAATGTACCATTACATCTCCATACAAAAATGACTGTTATGTTCCATGACAAAGTCTAAGAAAAGTTAAAATCTGGAAATAATTTTTTTCAAAGATTTGAATGGTCAGTAATACAATATTCAATCTGAGACACGGATCAAAGTTTACTCCTTTGTGCAAAAGGTCATTCACAAACTATCTTCACTTCCACAAGTTATTTCAATGCATGTCTGTTCATGTGAGAAGAGATGTTTTTGTGATTCATTCAGTCTTGAAAGCACTGCAGTGTTACAGAAGTAGAAGGACGCAGTGCATCAGAGAGCTATGTGGAAGTAGATGATATTTTGAAAAAAAAAACTTAGTTAATTTCGTACCCAAAAAATATCACAGTTGCAAGTGTTGCTGTCATTAAATAAAAAGAATGACATATTAAATATTACAACGTTCTCAAATTCATGTCAGTTTTTCAAGTCAGCTTTTCACTCAAATTGTTAGAAATATTATCATTTGTTCCCTGATATTGTTTTGTTATTACCGGTGTTGGGGAAAGTTACTTTTAAAAGTAATGCATTACAATATTACTCCCTAAAAAAAAGTAACTAATTATGTTATGTTAGTTACTTTTTATGGAAAGTAATGCATTACGTTACTTTTGTGTTACTTTTTAAACCTGGGCAGGGCTTGCCTGTTTGTTTTTAATATAAAAATATTCTTTTTTTGGCAAATGTAAAAGCCTTTTCATAACAAAAGCCTCAAGCTTAGAGAAAAGTAAATTCACGTCTGTACAGTAGACTGCAAAAGAAAAAATGTCAACTCTTTCGCAATAATAAAAAAAAGGAAAACAAATGTTAGATTATCTTGAGTAATTTTTGCTTATTAATATGGATGAATTAAATCATCAAAGGTCTGCAGCAAAGACATTGGTTAATAAAATGGGATTAAATACATAAAGGATATGTATTATTTAACATTTAATTATTGAAGGTTTGCGTTGAATTTCACTGTTTTTATTTATTTTGAGGAATACGGTATCTGTTTTTTTTTTAGTGAGTGAGATGAATTGATGCATGCTCACATTTATCTTACTTACAATTTCTCTCAACATGGGGACAGGAGAGCTTTTAATCTATAAATGGGTGGAAAAAGTAACTGGCGTTACTTATTTGAAAAAGTAACTTTACTTGGAAAAAGTAATATTATTATGTAACTTGCGTTACTTGTAATGCGTTACCCCCAACACTGGTTATTACCATATTGATGTACACTATGTACATGGTGCTCCAAGGCCCTTTAAAATATATTATGGTATATTTCTGAGCAAACATGCCATTGTCCAAAACACACAGAAGGATGGTAGTACCATGTCACCAAACTATTAATGCTGCAATGCCACATTTTTAATTGCAAACCAGAATATTACACAGCTGGAGCAGAAGTGAAGTTGAAGAACAGAAAACAGGTGTGACGTAATGCATTTGTTTTTTATAAAAATGTCTGTGAAACAGCACATTGAAACAACACAGAGAACAGCACAAAGACCATCTAATCACTAACAGTCAACCCATTATACTACAAATCAAAGAGATCATGGAGTACAATACGGCATGCGACCTACTTATTATGAGGGGTACAGCTTTATTTATTCTTTGATAGCCAGAATTGTCAAAGCTGTTTATGAATTACCCGTTAAGTTTGCTGGATAGCTAACCACAATTCCCAAGTGATTATAGAAACCTCAGACTCTGTGTGCAGTCTAAAAACAACAATTTCTATGATGTGAGACCGGAGCGTGTTTCAACTAGAAACCTTGTCATCCTGGCTGCTATCATTGCAGTGACCTAGGAAACATACAATGCAACATGCAGAAACACCATTACCTATTAGCCCATGTCAATCATGGTAGTCCAGAAACTATTAGGACTATAGAATGGGAATCTACGTCACTGCGCACTGCATTTTGGGTAGTCGCGGCCATGTTTGGGAACATGCTAAGTAGTGTACAATGACAACAAATACAAATCACCAGAGGAAAAGATGGCTACATTTGCGTTATTTTAAAGATCTGCTTGCATTTGCACTTATTCACAGAGCTATTGTCACGGTGCGCTGGGGGTGGGGAGCCATAGGGAGATACGCAGGAGCCAGGAGTAACAAACAAACAAACAAAATACTTTAATAAAATAAACGGAAAACAGGAATACAGCAACCATAACGAAACTTCAAGACCGGACAATGACAGAAGCAAAGGGGAGTGGCAACTAAACAGGGGCATAAGGGGAAACCAATACAAACTGAACAAAAGGGGGAGACACAGGAATAAACCAAATCAAAGGAGCCACGGGGGGAAAACACTAGGAAAATACAGAAACACAGTCCATAATCCTGACAGCTATATTATGACACACTTTTTTGCTGCAGGACATAGCGCAGCGCAAATCCATGAATGAACGTTCTGAAGTGAAGTAAACTTGCAGTTCTGAAATTAATGATATTGTGAAAGCACTACACCAAATAACTTTTACTGGACTTAAATGGAACAAATACAATTTCTCATGAATCAGAACTATGAATCAGCGGTTGATTTATGAACACAGAGAGTGATCGTAACGAGCTGAATCAACATTCCCAAACGTGTTTTGCACATTATTGATAGCATGAGCACTTACACATTCAAGTGGATCAGGGATTATGAATCTGAATCTGTTAACTAATAAACACAAATGACAAAGCCAGATTTTTTCACCATTGTGTTGTTTCAAGCTGAAAAGCAGAAAATTGTGTTTCATTTTAGATCTGGTTTCCACTCATAACACAGCAGGTGTTCTCCATTCTAATGTGTTTTTAACTGTATAATATAAATTTTAACATCTATCTCCACTATTACCCAGTCTCTACTGTAGTGTCCGTGTCCCTAAATCCCAGAATGCCGTGCGTTGCTGACGTCACATTCCCATTCTCTATAGAATAAAAGCAAATGATCAGTGAGAGCGAGAGAAAAAAGGAACACAAAAAAGGAGAACGGTAGTAGACGCGAATAAAAACGTGAATTGAAACGCGAAAGGCAAGCTAACTGGCTAACGGAATGCTAACGCTGTGTACTTGTGGTTATAGAATAAAAGCGAACAATCACCCTGGTGAAAAAAAAAACAGAAGATGCTGGGGAGCTGGTTAGGTATGTTTTGATGCTGGTTTAGGCTGGTCATGTGCTGGTCAAGGACCAGCATAAACCAAAACCAGCCAAAGGACCAGCATAAACCAGCAAATGACCAGCATAAACCAGCATCAAAACCTACCTAACCAGCAAATGCTGTTTCTTTCAACAGGGTGGATCAGTCAGAGTAGTTGGACAATATCAGAAGTTTGGTGGGAATTAAGCTATGTTTGATCACTTTAAACAACAGAGAGTGATAGCAAGATAGAGATTCCAACAGAAAAACTGAGCTACAAACACCAACCACTGCAGCAAGGCCAACAGGAAACCCAACAGCCCTCGGGTATCAGAGGAATTTGGGTATTGGTGGTCGGACCAGTGGATGGACCTACACTGACCCACCCTTTCTGCAGAGCCCCATCACATCACCTAGTAAATCCCAACCACTTTCCCCATTACAGTCATCAGTCCCAGTCTACCTACCTGCTCAGGTTCTTAACAACAGAACAATCCTTAAAACTTTCACAGTGACTACATATGGACCTGTTGTAGAATGGTCCAGAGATGCTTTCAGGTTCAGTTCTTTTGTCTGATGTTTCTATACCATTGAGATGTTGTCTTTTGCTTGCAGGTGTGCTGATTTGTTTTCTGGAGGGGCAGCACAAGGCTCCATAAAATGACCCAATCTGTGCATATAACCTCCAAACTGCCAAGTAAGTAGTTGTTCTTCTGCTTTTTGTAGATAGCACTGTTTAAAGATGAACACTTTTATGTTTGAATTGCAGATCTGAGTGCCCCTTTTCATTGCTCTACTGAGGAAGAAACAGATCAAGGTGGCTCTTATTCAGTACAGACGCCCTACGGATTCCAGCTGGACCTTGATTTTCTCAAGTATGTTGAAGAAATAGAAAGTGGACACAGCATTCGTAGGGCTAATGTAAATCCTCGGAGGGGATCCCGGGGGGACCGTGGATATCAGAGGAATTTGGGCATTGGAGGTCGTACCAGTGGCTGGACCTCGACCGAGTCCCTTTCCTCAACAACCAGCGAGAATGGTCAAACTAACCCACCTTTTCTCCACAGCCCCATCACATCACCTAGTAAATCACAACCACTTTCCCCATTACCAGTCATCAGTCCAAGTCTACCTACATGCTCCAAAGTGCCACCACCACCTCCACCACGTAACCCTAGGGTAGAGAGAACACTTCTTGAAACAAGCCTTCGACTGCAACAGGAGCAAAACCAGTTTTCCAATGGATTAGGCTCTAATTTGTCTGACCTTTCCAAAGTGAGTTCCAAAGCCGGTGGATCTAATAGGGACTTCTCTCTAGCTTCTTCCCAGCTTGCCTCAGATGCCCACTTGCTACAGATATCACCTGTTGTTCAGAACCCTATTTCTGGGGTCTGGACCAGAGCAAGTCCTCATACGTCTGGAAGGAGCACTCCAGCCTCCAACTCAGGGACATTGCCTCCTGGGCAGCTTCAGACAGTGCGAGAACAGATGGCCACCGCCCTTAGGCAGCTAAGAGAGATGGAGGAAAGGGTGAAAGGACTACCAGTTCTAGAAAGAGAAGTTGCCATGCTCCGTGCTGAAAAACAAAAGTTGGCTCATGAACTTCAAAAGAAAACGGAAGAATTTGATGCAACGCTTAAACTGCAAGCCTCCACTGAGGCAGCAGTAGGAGCCTCCCAACCAAGATCTCTACCATCACCGTCACTGTGGAATAAAAAGCCAGAATGCAAAAGTGATATACAAGACGTCAAGGAAATCAAGAAACTAGCCATTACTCCTATAGAAAAAAGGTCCATAGCAGTAGGCGGTGACAATCCCATTGAGAATGTGGTTGTCTACCATCGCCAAGCGGTCAAGGATGCTGTTGTGGATGCTACTGTTGATGTTTGTCATGCAGCTATTGAGACTGAAACTAGTGTCATGCATGATGAGGGAATTCAGACTGCAGTGGCTACAGAAGACGTGGCAGTCTGGGTAACAGAATCATTTCTGGGGCTACAAAGTGAGGCAGAACGAGAAATTGATGCCCTGCAACACACTATCAAATTTCAACAGGAGTCAATCCAGGTTCTCGAGACACGATTAACTCAATTCAACCAAGATCTTGAAGCTTTAAGGGCTCAGGAAACCGAGAGGGCATCCAAGATTATGTTGGACAGAGAGACAATAGCAAAACCAGAGACAGCCAATGCCCAAATGGAAACATGCCCTGAAGTTTGTTCAGTTGGAGTGTTGTTTCCAGATGTGACTGACCCAGAGTACGTTTCAAAAAATGACCAAAGCATTCAAACAGACCCTGTGGAAACTTCAAAGGAAAAAGCAGTGGAGCTAGTAAGCATTGGCATCCAGTGGGAATGTCTTACTGATACACAGGACACTGAAGAACAGACTACTTCTGCAGAGGGTGAGCATTGTTATTTTCTTAAAGCATGTTCCTGGTCATACTATGCACAATTAATCGATGAAAAAAACACTTTATTAATTTTTAATGAACTTGCATTCTCTTGGTTGAGGCAATACAGCCTCTCTGACATCTTGCCAGTACTTAACACAGTAATAAATGCAGTTCTGTCATGACAACTCTTGGAGGGTTTAGCATGGTGATATACATGCCAATGTTAATATGTTTGGTTTTGGCTGAAAAGATCTGCAACACTGCTGCTGCGGCATAGCAAGTACCAAGACTTTTTTCTGCCAATACATCCACAGCAGAGTCAGAAATGAACTTTTTTTCATTTTTTTACATTTGTAAGAGCAGTTTTTATAATCACCTTATTATTTTAATCACCATACTATGTACCATATTAGCTTTAATGTCAAATACTTAAATTTACCCAGTTACTTTAATCAATATTTTAAACTGTTGTCAATAACAATAGACTGTTTAAAATGGTATCTAAATTATACATGTAAAATCAGGAGCTCATGGAGTTGCAATATTATGACAAAAACCATTATTGTATATTATTGCTCTTTGTATCGTAATAATGATTATTAATAATCGATATAGAAAACAGTAAAATAGTAAAACGTTTCTGTTTTTCGTTTTGGGCATGCCACATTCTGGCTTTACCTAACCTAGCACAAGTTAAGCAAAAACTCCCATTATAATCACTGAAGCTACGAAATTAATCTTTTATTTACATGGTATCTGCACTGTGTTGTTTATGATGAGGGAATTCGCGAGTGTGCGCACTCAACAACAGCTTCGGCTTTTTCAGTCATCTAAGCACCTCTAATTGGCCATTATCCTAGGTTCAACAGAAATACATTTGATTGGTTATAAGGCTTAACGCTGCGCAAAAAAAAAAAAAAACATTCAACAGCAATCTGATGCAGTGTAAGCCAATCTAAATGTAATTCCACGAATTTCATTTTAAATGCGACAGCTGTAATACATTGTTTAATTGTGGAGGGGCATTTTTTGCCCCTTTGTCTTTAATTCATAGGGTGTTTTAGTTAATTGTTGTGGCGTTTTTACCATAAGCCCTTGTTAATTTCTAACCCTGATCCACAGATGCTGCTGTGAGCATGTAGGAAGTACTGCTGCTGCACATGTAACATATGAAATAACCCCCATATATTACTCCGTAGCATAGATTATTCCATAGCAGATTAATACAGGTGGAGCTGGGGGAGGTGGAGGGTTTCTAAAGCGTGTTTCAAATGCTACAGCAACACTAGCCAAGTATTTGAATGTTGAGAAGTGAGCTCATTGGCTGCCGATGTGAAAAGAACCAATCAGCTGCACCGTGTGAATAATGATGTTATTATATCAGATTGTGTTAGAAACAAGCGGCAACCTCCCGCTCTCTCTATTGAAACTAGGGCTGGGCGATAATTCGATAACGATAATTATCATGATATAGTTAGATAACTCAAACTGTCGATGACAGTTTGATAAGCGCTCGATAATGTTTACGCACTATGCGTAACGCTGTGCAGGCATTTTGCAGCCTGCACTTCCGGATGCCGCACGCAGTATTTAGTTTACAGCCACAGGGCTCTACAGTGCGACCATTTCACTCGCATTTGCGACTAAAAATTAGTACGTGCGACTGTAAAAAAATATTTAGGAGCACTATGTGCGACTGACCCGATCAGCATATCTGTGTTTGCGCTCAGCTGAGCTTCAAAGGTTTCTACGTGTTTTTGCAACGTTGAGTAATGTATCACAGACAGTTTGTAAATGAGATATTGATCTAATACAGCAGTTAAATAAACAAGTTATTATTAAGTGACTTACATTGACTGACTACAACACTATGCCTGATTTTGCTCTATTTCGTCTTCAAAAGTAGTCTGAAACAAGTCACAACTGCGCTCATATCCATTCAAACACAGCAGTGTTTCGTTTCTGAATGAAACGTGCGTTTTTAAATGAATCTAGTGAAATGATTCAATTTCCCATTCATAAAGACAATCACTTGCTTTATTCCCGAATGAACCATCTGTTCGAAGGAATCAAAAGAATGATATGATTCAGTAATTAAATCAGTAACTTGCCGCCACCTGCTGGCAGATCTGTTCAGTTATTTAAATCTGTAATATTTCTGTATTCAAAATTTTATATTTAAAACATTAATCTCAACATGAATTTATGATTTTGATTGCACTGATGTCACCTCTGAGCCTCATTAAACAGATGAAAAAGTAAAAACAAAGATAAAAAACAAAATTCCCCTGTAAATCACTTTGAGGTGTCAAATATCACCTCGTAATAGGAAGGCTAATTTTTTATCAGAGTTTTGATTATTGTTTAGAATGTGCTCCTAGCAAGAAAAGAAAGCGTAGAGCCCTGCGCCATTATTTTTTTATTTATATTGTCAGACAGCTAAAGCATTTTACAAAATGTGTTAAATCAGCTGCACAAAGGGATTGGCATGCTGAAAAGATTTGTCTATTCTTATTTTTGTTGAATGATAAATATGCTTAAAAATCACTTTAACTCTGCATTTACAGTCGGAGCCATGTTACAAGTGTTGCATCATATTACAGTTTTTATTTTTTTATAAAAACGTTTTATATATTCTATTAATATTAATAATATTGTTTTCTATTGATGTTGATTTTACTAGTAATATTCTAATCTGTATTCTACCTCATTTGATCATTGTTTGGAAAGTATTTGTCATGTTCTGACAATTAACCATAAATAATAATTAACTGTCTGGTTTTTCTTTCATTCAGGAGTAAAAAATTGCCTTTAAAATTGATAGATATAAAGATTTGACATTTATCGTGATAATTATCTATAACGACTGATATGAAAAAAATTATCGTGATAATTTTTTTTGCCATATCGCCCAGCCCTAATTGAAACCAACACGGAAGTGACTTAATCTGCAATTCATCGACTGGCTGCAAAAGGGAGTCAATCCCATAGACTGCCCATGTTCAAATGCCCAACTCCAAGATGGCGACAGCCGAATCCTGCCCACTATGAGAAAAATTGCTCTTCAGAAACCTACAGTCTATCAGCCTGCAACATCTAGAGTTTCATGACAGAAATTCGCATTTATATTATTATTTATTGTTTTGTGTTGACATTAAATCAATCTGTATAGGAGAGCCATATATTTTTAAGGTTATCTGTAGGAAAATCCTTTAAGAGTGATTTCTTTGCAAAAAAGCTGTAGGCCCTCTGAAATCCATCATGAAGAGGAAGGATGGGAGTGGTGCTGGTGCAGCTTCCAGCGGTGGCAAAAAGAGCCTGAAGTTTGTTGGAATTCTAAATGGAGGGTGAGTTGAGCAGATTTTTACATAATACAGGCACAAAACAAATTGTCTTTACCATAGTAAAAGACTATTTAATAAATGAATTATAATGACAACAAGAAATAATTATTCTGCCAAGTAACAAATGTATGTAATATCACTGGCTTCCAACATTGTTCTTCCAATCTTGTTTTAAATCCATAACTATCTATTTTGTTATTATATATTATATTATCTTTCTTAATTCTTTAAGATATGAGTCAACCTCTAGTGAAGAGGAGGAAGAAGAGGATGAAGACAGTTCCTCTGATGGAAGTGAGGCTGGTGTGTGTTCAGACAGCAGTGTGGAAGAAGGGGCAGCTCTAGAGGATACATCTGATGAAGAGATGAATATAAATGTGGATGAAACTGACAGTGATGAAAACATGCTAGCTGGGACTGACGACTTAAAGGAAGAGGAAGTGAAGGAAAAGTAAGTGCATGTAGATTTTGTTAATGATTGAAATTTATGTGAACCTGGACCACAAAACTAGTCATAAGGGTCTTTTTTTTTTTTAAATTGAGAATAAACAAGCTTTCCATTGATGTATGGTTGGTTTGTTAGAATAGGACAATATTTGAGCTGAGATACAACTATTTGAAAATCTGGAATCTGAGAGTGCAAAAAAAAAAAACAAAGAAAAAAATCTAAATATTAAGAAAATTGCCTATAAATTTGTCCAAATGAAGTTCTTAGCAATGCATATTACTAATCAAAAATTAAGTTTTTATATATTTACGGTAGAAAATTTACAAAATATCTTCATGAAACATGATCTATACTCAATATCCTAATGATTTTTGGCTTAAAAGAAAAATTGATAATTTTGACCCATACAACGTATTTTTGGCTATTGCTACAAAAATACCCATGCTACTTAAGACTGGTTTTGTGGTCAGAAAAGTTTTGAGGCCTAGCTTTGAGGTCATCTAATTGCTAGCGTACATCTAAAAATGTACTTTTAGCAGATATACACATTTAAATATTTGAGGTCTTTCTCTTGCAGACCAAAAATGACTTATTTTTTGGAAAGTCATGATTCATGGCTATGACTTAAAGCACACAATAAATGGAGATTATCTTACAGGTTTGAACTAAGTGCCAAGATGCGTGAGGCTTGTCTGATTTTGAAGAACCACCTTAATGATGGAGCCAAACCAGTAAAGAGCAAAGAAGTGGTGAGACAAATTCAATTTTGTTCATGTTTGTAGTTACTATTCTTACATTCCAGCCAAACTTCACAATAAACCTTTATGTTCTTCTGTTAATGCAGTTGTCCAGCACTCATACCGTTCAGCTGGAGTGGTTCAGAGTGTCCAGTGCAAAGATGGCCCAGACGTCACGTGTGTCAAATTACCTGATGGCTTTCTCAGAGGTCTCCCCCGTCCTGCTGGAGCACATAGTCAACATGACCGATGGCAATGGCAACACCGCTTTACACTACAGCGTCTCCCATTCCAACTTCTCTGTGGTGGACCTACTACTTGACACAGGTTAATAGAATTTAGATTTTTTTAGGACATTTATATCATGGTAACAAGAAATGCAATTGGATAACCCTGGGAAAATGCACTAAGTAACATACTTAATGTTAAAATTTACAGATAATTTACTCACCCCCTTGTCATCCAAGATGTTTATGTCTTTCTTTTCTTCAGTCGTAAAGAAATAATGTTTTGGGGGCCAATATTTCAGGATTTTTCTCCATATAATGGATGTCAATCCCAGCCAAAGAAGACGGGTCTTATCTATCGAAACAATTGGTTATTTTATATTTAAAAAAAATGTACAATTTATATACTTTTTAAATGCTTGTCTTGTCTACCTCTGCGTGAACTCTGTGTATTCTGGTTCAATAAGGTAAAGGTAGGTCAAAAAACTCCCATTTCATTTTCTTTTCCAAGTTCAAAATCATCCTACATCACTGCAGAAGTACCAACCCAATGTTTACAAAGTGAACACACAAAGAAGACCAAACACACTTTACAAAAAAAGGTAAAACAGCGATGTATGACGATTCTGAAGTTGGAGGAGAAAATGAGATGGGAGTTCTGAGACATACTCTAACTGTAATGAACCGGAATACACAGAGTTCACACAGAGGTAGACAAGATGAGCATTTGAGGTTAAAAAGTATATAAATTGTCAAATTATTTAGAAAATAACTGATAGTTTTGCTATATAAGACCCTTATTCCTGGGCTGGGATCGTTTAGAGCTCTTTGAAGCTGCATTTAAACTGCATTTTGGAAGTTCAAAATCGCAAGCACCATTGAACTCCATTATATAGAAAAATGAAATGTTTGCCTCAAAAAACTATTTCTTTACGACTGAAGAAAGATAGACATGAACATCTTGGATGACAAGGGGTGAGTAAATTATCTGTACATTTTTGCTCTAAAAGTGAACTTCTCCTTTGAGCAAAATAATGTTTTGTTGTGGCATTTAGGATGCAGCTTACGATATAGTTACTATATCGAAATGGAAGGTCAAGCCTAAAAACGTCCAAAGTTATACACTATGCTAAAGAGCAGTTCTGAGTTGTCCATCAGTTTGGGACTTTGTAACCAAAGCTCAGGAAACTCAGCAATGCATATTGAGTTGTGGATGTGTTCATGTGCAGGCCTGTGCAATGTTGATCAGCAGAATAAAGCCGGATATACAGCTGTGATGCTGGCAGCGCTTTCAGCGGTGAAGGAGGAGGACGACATGGCAGTAGTCCAGAAACTCTTCGGTCTGGGCAACGTCAATGCCAAGGCGAGCCAAGTAAGTCACCCAGTTGATTAGATATTCATCTGTGATTATGTCCTCTGCTTATTTAAATATGACATTTCAACTTAAACTCATAAAGGTTATTGGAATCTATTGTTCCATTAAGAACCTTTAACATCAATGGAATCCTTCTATTGCACAAAACATTCTTTATCGATACATTAAAATGTTTTCATAAGGGAAAAGTGTTTCTTTTAAAGGGATAGTTCACCCAACAATAAAAATTTGATGTTCATCTGCTTACCCCCAGGGCATCCAAGATGTAGGTGACTTTGTTTCTTCAGTAGAACACATACAAAGATTTTTAACTCAAACCGTTGCAGTCTGTCAGTCATATAATGGCAGTCAATGGGACCCACGGCTTTGAGAGTCAAAAAAACAAAAACAATCGATCTGTGCTGAGAAACTGAACAGTATTTATATCATTGTTTTTACCTCTGATCCACCGCAATGTCCAACTGTCCTGAGCGTGTTCACAAGTTGTGCTTATCCTGATTGTTTCAACCGTTTTAAAACTAAAAGATTAAGTTTGCTTGCGCAAACTCATCCGGAAGTGTTGACTTTTCACCGACTCCTGACTTTTGAGCCTGACCGACTGAAGTTATGGTTACTTGCTCTTCATCACGCACCGGCTGTTGCGAACACACTCAGGACAGTTGGACATTGCGGTGGAGAGTTAAAAATAAAATAAATACTGTTCAGTTTCTTGCACAGACCATTTGTTTCGTGTGTTAAGACCTCAATGTATCGTCATGAGCCGCAGGATTTAATTTGATTTTGTCTGTGTACGTTTTTTTGGACTCTCAAAGCCGTGTGTCCCATTGACTGCCATTATATGACTGACAGACTGCAACGGTTTGAGTTAAAAATCTTACTTTGTGTTCTACAGAAGAAACAAAGTCACCTACATCTTGGATGCAAGATGCTTGGGGGTAAGCAGATAAACATCAAATTTTCATTTTTGGGTGAACTATCCCTTAGCAACTGCTCACTGAAAGGTTCTTTGTGGAACCCAAAATGGTTCTTCTATGGCATCATTGTGAAAACCCTTTTTTGGACGCTTTGGGTAAATTTTATTTTTACAGATATAATGTGATATGATATGATCAGAAATGTTAGGACATTTCATTAAAAAGAGGTATTGATTTTAAAGCAAGCAAGGCAACTCTTGAGCAAAATGGTTTAGAAAAGCTGAACATATCGTACTGGTTTTGATATTTTGTATCTAATGCAATAAAATTCAGATTCAGAATACACTAATTCATTCTGTCAGGCTTAAGTGTCTAATAACTTCACTGTATGGGGTTGATTACCATACAGCACAGATCCTCCAGCTGAGCTTGTGTTTTGTTTTGTATTGTCTGTGGTTAGGCGGGACAGACGGCTTTGATGCTAGCCGTGAGTCATGGGCGGCAGGAGATGGTGCGAGCACTGCTTGACTGTGGTGCTAACGTGAACATCCAGGATGACGAGGGCTCCACTGCTCTGATGTGTGCAAGTGAACACGGTCGGGCTGAGATTGTCTCCTTGCTGCTCGAGCAGCCGGGGTGTGACATTTCAGTCGTGGACAATGTGAGTACATCACAACCACAACCATGATGAATATGGACATGAAACTAAAATACATATGGTTTCTGCATAATATTGCAGCCTAAAATAAAGCCACAATTAAAGTGGTCACACTAACATTCAGACACACATACTAGTTCTATTAGTTCTGTTAAGTGAATACATGCTCAGTGTTATTTTAGTATCATTAAGATGCTACTGTAATTAAGGGCCAAGCACCCTATCTGTTGGCGTTCTTCTTCTTCTTCTGTTTCTTCTGCTCTTGGGTCTATGGCAGCCCAAAGAATCGCTTGTGGGAAAGTTGTGAAATTTGGCACACTGTTAGAAGACAGTCTCAACATTAACTACAGCAAATTTGGAGTCTCTAACGCAAACTCTCTGGTGCCACCACTTGTCCAAAAGTTCCCAAATGTTATGCTAAGAGCTTTAGTTTACCTTTACAGACATAACCTACTGTTGTAAGTCATCTGTTTTTTTTTTTCTTTCATAAGCTTGTGTGTTTTTGACAGTTTAAGCGCAATAAGACACGAAGGAGAGCTTAGTTTAGTAGTCACATGCCGTTTGACAGCTGCTTCCTGTGCACATGCTACGGATGTGCGCTCACAAAACCGTATATCAGAAGTTTAAACTAACATGGTTTAAAACGCATTATTTCAGCGCGATAGACATAATCAAAACCGAACGGATAATTTGTAGAAGAATATCTGACGTACGAGCTTAAAGGCACAGCCCTGTTCTGGAAAAGGGAGCGGGGAGGAGCAGCTCATTTGCATTTAAAGAGGCATGCATGAAAATGGCGTGTTTCTGCTTACACTCAATATAGGCATTTTCAAAATTGTATAACAAATGATCTGTGGGGTAGTTTGAGCTAACACTTCAGACACATTCTGGGGACACCCTAGACTTATTTTGCATATTGTAAAAAAGGCAAAATAGTTCTTCCCCTTATAAAAAAGAAGTGTGCTATTAGTATACTTCTTTTAAACTAAAAAAAGAGAAAGTATACTTTCAGTCTACTTTTTTGTACTTCTCAGAAATATACCTAAAATGACATGTAAGTATACTTAACTTATACTTATAAATCTAAGTATATTTAAGCTATATTTCTGCTCTGAGAATCTGTGTTTTCATTGTTATATGCTAGGGGCGGTATTGTACATATTCTGTACAGAATTTCTAAAACACAAGTGAAGAAGAAACCAAAACAACAGATGCTTCCACATGTAATCTAACACAATCGTCTAACATAAAACAGCATCAAAACCATAGATATGTAAAACTGTGTAATGTTATGGAATAAAATGTTGACCCTTGAAGAGGTAATAATGACTGTCAAGCTTTGGGCTCCATTTACGTTTTGATTATCATGAATAGTCTTTTATTTGAGCTTTTTGTTCAAAATATTGTTTATTTATTTATTATTTATGAAACGAACCCACATTCAAGTGTATATAAAAAAGAATGCATGAAGCTAGCATATTTTTTTTTTTGTTTACAAGCAGATACCCTGTTTTTTCTTTTGATGTTTTGTATGTTCAGATATTCGTATAACAAAATATGTACAAATTAATACCTAAATAGGGACATAATAGTATACTTGAAGTATGATGTAAAGTTCAGTTAAAGTAAATCTACGAGTATACTTGCAGTATAAAACTACTAAACTAGTAGTTTACTGAGACTATACTTCAAAGTGCACTAAAAATGCATAAAAAAGTATTTAATCAGTAAACTATCAGTATACCTGTAAGTTAACTTTTAGTATACTTGCAGTACAAACTGAAAACATAGATGTAAACTAGTTTTGTACTCAAGGTTTACTGCTGTTATACTTAAAAGTATACTTTTATATACTAGAAAGAGGGCCAATTTAGTCCCATGGAATATTGAAATATTATGCTTAATAGAATACTAACAGTACACTGATATGTGTATACTTACTACATAAAATATGCTTCACCTTTACTTAAGTATACTTAATAAAATAAACTTGAAGTATACTTTTTTTTGGTAACATTTTGAATGCATTGTCTAAAGTCATTTCCTGTTGCCCATATAGGTGGGGTCCAAAATAATTGTGAATGCTTCAAATCTAGACTTGTTCCATTACAGTAGGACGTTTGTTGTTGTTGTTTAACAGAAAATGACGACACAGAGAAACCGGTCACACCCTCAATGTTGCTGGACTTGGCACATAGTGTTAAATCATCCAGTCCAAAAACGCATTATGGGTAAATCCATGCTCTTTGATTTCTCTCCTCTAGGATGGCAGTAATGCTCTCTCCATTGCTCTGGAGGCGTCCCACAATGATATTGCCGTTCTACTGTATGCCCACATGAACTACTCGAAAACGCAGGCGGATGTAAGTAATATTACACTGACCACACATGAAGCCTGTTTCGAACTCATTCAAGTAGAACAAACACAAGAAATTTTATTACACTTTATACGACTTGTTAAAGTGAAATGGGATGTTTATTCAGAAAAATGTAGGCCGAGACAGCAATTTGGCATTGAATTGAGTCATGAAAAGCGAGTGTTATATACCAGAATGGAGCCAGATGTGAAGGAGTTTGTGGAAACCATGCCTTAATAGCTGTTTGGCTATTGTAGCCTAATTCACATGAGTATAAAAATAAGTAACTTCAGAGGCAGCGCGTGTGATTATTTTGACAATCAGCATTTTTTTTTTTTTTTTGAGAATGTAAATTGTTTAAATTTTGATTGTTTATTTTAAAGATACTGTATGCACTGTTAAAATCAGCTGTGCTTAACAAAAACGACATAGCAATTGTATTAGTACATCCATTCTGGGGAGAAATTAAAATATCAGCGTTAAATTATAAAGTAGTAACATACCTTTTGTGTTTGTACTTTGTTCAGGTGCCACCTAAAGCAAACTCCCGAAGCCCGTCCAGTCCTAGAAAAACATGGCCCTCAGAGTGACTTATGGACACATAAAGAACAAAATGAATATAAAAATAAGACTAACTAGCTTTACTGGAAGATTAACAATGTCTGTGTTATGTTTTTATATATATATATATATTTATATTGTATTCACTGAATATTCATTTTTATGCACATATTTAATGCACTATAATGCAACATTACTATGTAAAATGCTATTTAGGTAAGACCAATAATTTTACTTACTTTTAATCTTTAACAGGTGTATCTATAGTAAACTTCTTTTACTACCATGACGTCAGTGTTTGAAATAAGAAACGGTATTTGGGATAAGCGCAGCTTTGCTGTAATGTTATTGTGATTATATGGTTCACAAGCTGAACATTTGTTTTAATTAGCGGTCAGAAATACTCAAGTGCATGAGAATGAGAATGAGAATGAAATATTGCAGCAGATGAGGGTGAATCATTCATATTCACTTGAGACGCTCAAGCCCTCAATAATTACTCGTGTATTAAACATACATAATGCAGGCAACCTGTGACCGCTATAATTGCATGCTGTTCAGCAACAACACCTTTGTTTTCTACCACAGTGATTGATTTTTATCCTCTGGTCTACTTGGATAAAACTCAGCCATTACATATAGAGACTGTCATGTCTGAGCATTTTTTTTTTTTTTTTTTTGTTCTTTCTTTCTTGCGCTCTGTTCTGAAATTAAATGAAATTTGCCTTTTAGAGATCTTGATCGATCACAGAAAGGTTACTAAATTGAACTTACCTGAAACTGAATGAAATGGCCCCAAAACATATCTGGACAAATCTAAACAAAGAGAGAAAAATAGATAGCACTTTTCAGTTGTTAGGCTTGAAATCCTGACACTTTGTGGCTGTGAAATGTTAAACATTTCTATAGTTAATGTGATGAACTACACCGGTTGAGTAAAGACTGTTGTGTGAGATTTATTTTCCATTTATAATTATTCGCTGACCGTCAGATTTTGCTTGGTTCATTAACTGCAAAACACTGATAACTGAACTCAGCACTTTACACAAATTAAAAAAAAAAAGTCTTAAGAAAGTCTTAAACTAAATTACAATGTTTAGTGTAGATTTCAAAAACAGACAATCTTTTATTTTGTCCAAAGATGCTGCAGCAGCACTGCAAACAGGCTAAGGAGTGTCTTAGTTGTCCTTTAGTCCATCATTTAAACCAATACTAATTGTATTTTTTTTAATCAGGCCTTAAGTATGGTTTTGTATAAGTTTTGGTCTGTCAGTATTTTGTTTATTGTGTATTTTACTTGGTATCGTGCTTTGTTTAAATGATTGTATCATGCTGTGCAGCTTTTTTTAAATATACAATTAAAGAAAAGTTGTATAATGTCACTAGGTTACTCATTAAGAAAATGCGCCTACACCACAGTGGATTTTGGTTATATACATACATCAATGTGACCAATATGACAAAGTTTGGATCATATTAAAACACAAAAAACCTGGCAAATCTGAAAATAGTCTGTTTGTACTGAATGTGCACTTGGTGTACTTCAAAACTTACAAAAACTACTTACTTACATGAAATTATACTCTCAAGCAAACTTAAGTGGCCACTTAAGTTAGCTTGAGAGTATAATTTCATGACTATGCCACACTGAAGTACAATTTTTGAATTATTAATTATAAATTTAATTATTTTTAGTGTTGTTAAACATGTTTCTTATGCTCATCAAGGGTGCATTTATTTGATCAAAAATACATAAACATAATATTGTGAAATATTATTTCAATTTAAAATATCTATGTTTTCTTTGTGAATATATTTTAAAATGTAAATTTATTTCTGTGATACAAAGCTGAATTTTCAGACTTCAGTGTCACATGATCCTTCAGAAAATGTTCTGATATGCTGATTTATTATTAGTGTTCAAATTATTATTGTGCTGCATAATATTTTGTTGTTGTCTTTAACAAATAAAAAGTTTAAAAGATTTCTATTTAAAATAGAAATCTTTTATAACAATATAAACTACCACCTAAATGTTTGAGGTCAGTACATTTTTATTCTTTGTTTTTTTGACAGAAATTAATACTTTAATTTACCAAGGATGTGTTAAATTGATATAAAGTGATAGCAAAGACTTGTATTGTTAGAAAAGATTTATATTTTAAATAAATGCTGTTCTTTTAAACCTTTTATTCATCAAGAATCCTGAAAAAAATAATCACAGGTTCCAAAAAAAAGAAGAAGAAGAAGAAGAAGAAGAAGAAGAATAAATATATATGTATATGTATGTATTTATTTATTAAGTAGCACAACTGTTTCCAAAGTAATGGCTGATAAAAAAATCAGCTTTGCATCACAGAAATAAATTATATTTTAAAATAGATTAATATAGAACACCATTATTATAAACTGTAATAATATTTCACAATATTAATTTCTGTATTTTTTTTTAAAGTAAATGCAGCCTTGATGAGCATATAAGAATTCTTTAAAAATCATTGAAAATCTTAGTGATCCCAAACTTTTCAGCGGCAGTGTAAGTAATTATGAAGTTACATATAAAGATGTACTTAAGTGGTTTAAAAAAAGCATTTACTAAATGTAAATAACATTTAAAGTAATCAAGTGTCTGAAAACATTGCATTTAGTTTGCACCCAAACGTGGCCTTGGATCTGGTCTTAGCTCATGGTCTCAGGCTGGACCACAGTCTATTTCTACAGTACTAAAGATGATCATTACCTTTACCACTAATCTGCATGCTATCGTCATCATTACAGAGAATTCACAAAAACTGTGTGGCTCTAAATGAGAGTTTAGCCACTGTACAGCGTGGCTCAGTCTTAAAATGTGGTACAATAAATGCAACCTGCTCTTGACTCAAACTCATTGTAGAATGAAGCTATAAACCTCTAGGGAAGCTGTAGAGATGTACAAATACACAACAAAAATCTTTAAGAAGACAGTGTTTTCAACAAGTTTCTTTCATACTTCAGTCTAAAGCCGCTGGTGAGACACAGGTTGGTCTGCAACCTTATAGTTCGTGTTCATTACCATAAAGCTCAATATCACAGCAAAAATCAGAATGACGCAACATCTAGACCAGATTGTAGTGGATTTCCAAAGTGGAAAGCAGTACTAAAACAAAAGCATACTGCTACTCATTTCTTTTGCTGTCTTAAGTCTATTCAGATTGATAAACTGCATTCAGTGAATACAAATAAAAAGAAGCACAGACATATTTCAAGAATATCTTAAAGGTCCCATATTGTACACATTTCTGGAGGTTTATTTTAGTTGTTGATGTCCTTAAGAATATATATTTGCGGTATAAGTGCCAAAATCCATCTCAATATATTTTTACAGCTCCTTTTTTAGGAGCTCTGTCAAGAACAGGTCGATTTTGGCCCATCTAATTAATATTCATGAGCCTCTCTTCTGATTGGCCTGTTGTTTTCTGAGTGACGCACAGCCAGGCCAACCACAAGTAACTACAGTCATGTATGCTGTAGCCTAGCCCAGAGCCTAGCCTGCTGTGGCTTGGTGATACTCAACAGGATATTTCAGAATGATCATTAATGTTTTTTTCTTTTTCAAACACCGAATGCAGTAAGCTACATAACTGTTGCTTTAGTAAAGCCCCTTTCACAATGCGCGCTGATTCCGGAAAATACGGGAACGAGCGCTGTGTGAACAAAAGCCAGAACCAAATGCCATAAAAGCACGCTACCCTGTGACTCTTCGCGACTAAAAAATATGTGCAAAGTGGAATGAAGCAGCGATCAGGGAGCTCCTCACTATCAGCACAGAAGCACAGATTGTTCATCAGGTTAGTTTCAGTTTAGTGAAATGTACGCGTCGCATTACATCTCACATCCAAATGTCACGTCTTTATGGGTTGTGTGTAAAGCACGCACAGATTCTGGAAAACAACTGTGAATGAACCAAATTAAACAATTCCGGAACAAATCATGGGACACATTATCCGTGTATTTTACGGAATCGCTGTGTGAAAGAGGCTGAAGTTGACGTGCCAGTGGTCTCTTATATTAACGTTGTTCAGAAGCCTGTGCAATGATGTAGTTTCGACATCTATCGACTGAACAGGGTTTTCTCGACTTGTTTTCGTGTTGTTGTTGCTCAACAATGGAATGGACGCATTGTTGTTGGGGTTTGACAAAAGGAGGGTGGGACGTGATTGGTGCTCTGGGTGGTGACTGAAGGCGGTGACTGAGTAGATCGGACGTCACATCTTTACGGAAGTCACAGCGGCTCGTGAAAATGAACAGCTACTTTATGCAGACTGTGTGCAGTTTACTGTGGCAAAGCCATGAAATTTCGATTTTGACAATATGGGACCTTTAAAAAAATATCCATCTTTAAAGCCTTACATATGAAATATTTTTAGTTTTTTTAAATGGAACTTTTTTTGAGCATCACATTTCATAAATATGATACTAAAAAACATACAGGTGCATCTAAAAAAATTTGAATATCCTGAAAAAGTTTTTTGTTTGTAACTTATTTCAAATACTGAAACTTTCAAGTAAAGCAAAACATTAAAAAAAAAAAAAAAGTTTTGATGATTAGAGCTTACAGCACACGAAAGAAAAACATTCAGTATCTCAAAATATTAGAATATTTACATTTGAGTTTCATTAAATGTCCATTCCTACAGTATAAATTCTGGATATGTCTTGTTCTTTGAAACCACAATAATGGGGAAGATGGCTGATTTGGAAATGGTCCAGAAGACAATCATTGACATCCTCCACAAAGAGGGTAAGTCACAGAAGGTCATTACTGAAAGGGGTGGCTGTCTACAGAGTGCTGCATCAAAGCATATTAAATGCAAAGTTGACTGGAAGGAAGAAGTTAGGATGACCACACGCTTGAGAATACTGTCAAGCAAAGTCAATGTAAACACTTGGAAAGCTTCACTAAGAGTGGACTGAAGCCAGAGTCAGCGCATCAAGAGTCACCTCGCTCAGACGTCTTCAGGAAAAGGACAACCAAGCCACTTCTGAAACAGAAACAACATCAGAAGCATCTTACCTGGGCCAAGGAGAAAAAGAACTGGACTGTTGCTCAGTGGTCCAAGGTCCTCTTTTCAGATAAAAGTAAATTTTGCATTTCATGTTGAAATCATGACCCCAGAGTCCAGAGAAAGACTGGAGAGGCACAGAATCCAAGCTGCTTGAAGTGCAGTGTAAAGTTTCTGAAGTCAGTAATGATTTGAATTTGAATCCAAAGTCAATGCAGCTGTCTACCAGGAGATTTTGGAGCACTTTATGCTTCCATCTGCTGACAAGCTTTATGGAGATGCTGTTTTCCTTTTCCAGCAGGACTTTAGCACCTGTCCACAGTGCCAAAACCAATTCCAAGTAGTTTGCTGACCATGCTATTACTGTGCTTAATTGGCCAGCCAACATGCCTGACCTGAACCCCATTGAGAATCTATAGGATATTTTCTAAAGAAAGATGAGAAACAGTTGATCCAACAATATACAGATGATCTGAAGTCTCAATAGTGCCTCAGCAGTGCCAAAGGCTGATCACTTCCATGCCACACTTCACTGATGCTGTAATTTCACTAGGAGAGCAAGTTATTTGCAGTAATAAGTGCCGCCGACCAAGTATTGAGTCCATAAATAAACATACTTTGAAGAACTTCAACTTTTCTGTTTTGCAAATTAGTTTTTTGATTGATCTTAGGAAATATTATAATATTTTGAGATACTGGATTTTTGACTTTCATGAGCTGTAAGCTCTAATCATCAATATGAAAACAAACAAACAAACAAACAAAAAACATTAGACATGTTTTACTTTACATGTAATGCATCTAGAATATATTTCACAAAACAAACTTTTTCAGGATATTCTAATTTTTGAGATGCACCTGTATGTGGAGAATATGGAGCTCAGACTTGTGCAATAAAAAACATTTTAACATTAAAACATTAACTTTTAACTTTATGAATACACATAAATTACAGCTTTATATACTGTTTACATACCGTTTCATATTTTTTGTGCATTTATTAAAAGACCATGTCTACATTTTTTTTGTGTCACTGGTGTTACCTTACTTCTTTGGCAATATTAAAGGTTTCTATGAAATATTATTTCTCGATTTTTTTTTTCTCAGCACAAGTAGTCAGTTACAGTAAAATAATGAAAATGCAAGAAATAAGGAGATTATGTTATTTAATAAATAATACAGTAACACTAGTGACACAATGAATCACCAGTGACATACACAAGGAAGGTGACAGTAACACCAGTGACAATTTTAATGAAAAATTGATTTTACAAAACGGCTGTTGTAAGGTATCAAACCACAAGTTGTCATTCATGGTATACTTACTAAATTAAATAGTTTAATCCATTTGTATTCTAGTTTTGTAAAATTCCTTAGCAATAAAGTAGGTCACACCAGTGACCTCAATTAAAAGCTTCACATGAAATCATGAGATAAATGAGAACATTTCTGAAAACTGAAAAGGGACAGTGGACTTATCAAGGGCCTTTCTTCATAAATCTTCAGAAAGTAGGAAGAAGGAAGTCAAGTGATACCATCAGTGTGATTTTTAATTTTAGCATTTTGTTTTTTATGCCATTAATATCATACATTTGATAGTTATGCATACTTTGCATTTTAAATAGTAAAAAAAAAAAAAAAAATTTGACCTCAAAATTTTCCCTCTGTACATGGCTGTGGGGACAAGCAGTTTTGTGGTACCTGGAATTCTATATAATTAATAAAAAAAAAAAAAAAACATATTGCCACATTGATGGCTCAAGAAGGTGTAATTGCTCAAATAACATTGTTTTACATTTACATTTAGACATTTAGCAGACACTTATCCAAAGTGGACAATGGAAGCAATCAAAATCAACAAAAGAGCAATAACATGCAAGTGCTATGACAAGTCTCATTTATAGCCTAACACAGTACGTGTATCAAGTTTTTTTTTTCCTTTATTATATAATAAATAAAAATAAAATAAATCGAATAAAAAAGAAAAAAGCAAGCTAGTGTTAGAGGTCTAAAAATAGATAGATAGAATAAGAACAGAGAAGCTAGGTTTTTTTTTTAAGAAAACAAGCAGTAAGTAAATGAATAGAGTACAAGTCTAAAAGGGCACATTTTTTAAGAACAGAATCAGAATAGAGGGTGCTAGAACTAGAGGGTCAAATAAGGATGAAAGAGATGTGAATGTGAAAGTGATTTTGTGCCTCTTTGGGATGGCACAATAATGCACCGTTCACTTGCAGAACTCAAGCTTCTAGAGGCACGTAAGTCTGAAGTACTGAATTTAGGTAAAGGGGTGCAGAGCCAGTGGTGGTTTTGTAGGCAAACATTAATGCCTTGAATTTTATGCGAGCAGTTGTTGGTAGCCAGTGCAAATTGATAAAGAGAGATGTGACGTGTCCTTTTTTTCAGCTCATTAAAATTGGATTAATTGTAAAGGTTTGATAGAATTGGCTGGAAGACCTGCCAAAAGAGCACTGCAATAGTTAAGCCTGGACAGAACAAGAGCTTGAATAATGAGTTGTGAAGCAAAGAAAAGGGCCTGATCTTCCTGATGTTGAATAAAGTAAATCTGCAGGACCGGGCAGTTTTAGCAATGTGGTCTGAGTTAGCCAATAATCAATCAGTTTCATTTTAAATATAAAGAAATTGGAACCCTAAAGTGTACCCTTCAAGTGTAATATTTCTGTAAAGGCTAGGGACAGAAAATCTGACATTTCCGTAGAATGACCCATAAACTCAGTCTAGGCAGAAAGCATGTAGTAGATTGTATACAACAGCTTCAGCAAAGTTTTGACCATGGTACAAATTTTAGTTAACATTTGATCCTGAAACAAGCTGTTCTTGCCACCTCTTATATCTGTAGGACCAGGGGTCCGTTCTTCGTACCTCGCTTACTACATCCAAGATCAAATGACACATCCAAGATCAAATCATCGCGCTAACTATGAGCTCGCTATTCCGGTTCTCCGAACGCACCTGTTGTTGATGATTAGTATAGCTGGATGAAGCCATTTGAGATCACTGGGTGGCTTAAAAGGGGGTACGTATCGATGGTAGAAACATTGATCGGCAACTCTTTGATTGGTTGGCGAACGTGTCGAAGGAGCGCACACAGTATTTTTCTGCAGCAGAGCAAGAACTCTTGATTGAGGGATTTCAGGAGTTTCAGAGTTTAATTAAAAGACAAGGGAACACTGCAAAGGCTGCAAAAGCATGGAGAGAGGGCTGGCAAAATGTAGTGAACAAATTAAATGCGTTAATGCTGCCCATGTTACATGTTTTTTCCTTGATATGTAATTTTATTTATACTTTTATTTTTATATACACTACCGTTCAAAAGTTTGGGGTCAGTAAGTCTTGTAATAGTCTTTGAAGAAGTCTCTTATGCTCATCAAGGCTGCATTTATTTGATTAAAAATACAGAAAAAAAAAAAACTACCCTGGAAATCCTGAGGTCTCGCGAGAGCACAATTTGAATTGTCTCTGCAAGACACTCTGGCATCGAGCAATGATGCACGTTGCTGCATTACGTAAGCAGTTCTGGGAACCAATCAAATCGGTGTATCTGATGTAGGCGGGCCAGAGGCGAGCTAAAGTTAGCTCAGCTGGTAGCTAAGCGTATGGGGCTCACACGATGTATTGTTGTGATTGGTCGTGGCGTTATCCAATTGCGTGCAGTGAGAGTTTCAAATGCACGCTTGGTGCCGCCCCTCGAGTTAGGTCCTTTTCATTGCTCGATGCCAGACCCTTAATCTTAATAGATTAGGGTCTGGATTTTTTCCAGGCTAGAAAAAAACAGTAATATTGCAAAATGTTTTTACAATATAATTTTTTTTTTTTTTTTTTTTTTTTTAACATACTTTAAAATAGAATTTATTCCTGTGATGAAAAGCAGAATTTTTATCAGCTGTTACTCCAGTCTTAAGTGTCACATGATCCTTCAGAAATCATTCTAATGTGCTGATTTATTATTAGAATGATCAATGTTGGATAATATCAACAGTTGTGCTGCCAAATATTTTTTGGAACCTGTGATTTTTTTTCCCCAGGATTCTTCATGAATAACAAGTTTAAAAAGTACAGTGTTTATTCAAAATATATATTTTTTATAACAATGTAAATTATTTATTATTAACGTTTAATAATTTAATTATTAACTTAATACATCCTTGGTGAATAAAAGTATTAATTTCTTTAAAAAACAAAACAAAAAAAAAAACAATAAAAATGTACTGACCCCAAACTTTTGAACGGTAGTGTATGATAGATAGATAGATAGATAGATAGATAGATAGATAGATAGATAGATAGATAGATAGATAGATAGATAGATAGATCATATCATAATTATTTTCGCCATTTCAACCAATCATAACCCGCCAGGAGCGCAGCCTAAATCCTGTTTACATGAAATAAAGCTTACGGACCTGTTACTATGACACCAAGTCCGAGATGCGCATCGAAGAACGAAACAATCCAAGATCAGGACAAATCCACAACAATCAAATCCAGCTAACTGAGTTAGCAACGTACGAAGAACGGACCCCTGGTAATGAGCTCAGTTATAATTGACTGAAGATCTCTGCAAGGGAAAAACATGGGAAATAGTGTTGAGTGTGGTAGTGCTGAGTGTTGCCCATGTTATTAGACCTCTGAATGACTCCTGTGGTATCTAACATTACCAGCAGACCACTGCATACCAGGAGCTCTCCACAAACCTTGCTGTTTTGCAGATGCGCTGACCTAGTTATTGAGACATTACTATTCGGCCCTTGTCAAAGTCACTCAGATCTTTTTGCTTTGCTTTGATTTTTTCCTGCTTCCAACACATGAAATTTAAGAACTGACTGTTCACTTTCTGCCTAATATATCCCGCTCCCTGCCGCTGTAACAACACATTACTCACTTCACCTGTCAGTGGTTTTAATGTTGTGGCTGATCAGTGTATTCTCTCTACAATCATGACTGTAAACCAAACCACCACACAAATTCAGTCATTAAGTTTGCGGATGACACCACTGTGGAGGGACTAAACCATAACAGAGACGAGTCTGCCTAAAGGAATGAGGTCTGCAAGCTATCAGAATGTTAACAATCTGGCATTCAATACCTCCAAAACAAAGTAGCTGATCATCTAGAAGAACAGGAACCTGCTTGTTTCTACATCAGGGAGACAAAGGGGAAGGAGTGACCAGCAAGCAAACGTACCTCCAGGACCTAGAGTTTTAATAAGTTGGTTCAACCAACAGCAATCAACATCTAAACCTCTGTTAATCTCAATAAGCCCTTTTTGTAAATGCATGACAGAAATAAAGTCAGTCTGATTTCTAATAAGTGACGCTGGTAATGCTGGTTTTGGAGTTATTTAATGAAGTTGGAGCTTCATCAAACAGTATTTTGAAATCTGAGTAACATTAGCGTAAACATCCAATGTCCAATGGGAAGGATAATGTTCTAACAATGTTACCAATAAACCTTTGTGGAATGTTTTTAGAGAATGCAATCCTACCTTTTAGGAAAATATTCTGGGAACTAAAATAAAACTTGCAGCTGAAAACAATACCAGAACATAGCAGAATGTTCTTAGAACAAAAAATTGTTGGCTGGGTCTGAGTTTAACAAAGAAAACCGCTCCCTGCTCCCGACCCGGTTAGGTTCACAGAGTAACCATTTTCTCATGTTTGACAAACCTCCCATTCTGAAAAGGAAAGCCCAGAGTTTTTCCTCATTTTAGGGTTAACATACTCAAGAGTTTTCACTTAACCTTTCTGAAACGTGCCACTTTCTGAAAGGTGGCACAGAAACAGCTCTGCTTCTTAAGGACATTAAGAACACTGTTCTAAAGAAAGTGTACTCACCTAAAACTTTGATGTGCCGGCAGCTCTGTGGCAAGAAGGCTTTGCACTAAAACAAAATATATATGTAAACTTAATGTTCACGTCGGGCCACAAACATCATCAGGGACTCATCACACCCAGATCATCATATCTTCACCCTGTTGCCCTCTAGAATAGGAGTTTCAAACCATTTTCTGGTGCCCTGCCAACACTGCACATTTCTCCTTAATCAAACACTCCTGATTCAGGTCATCAGCTCATTAGCAAAGCTGCCTCCAAGATCTTCAACAGGTGTGTGAGAGAAAGGAGACAAATCCTGCGTCCCAATGTTCATACTTATACTATGCCCTTAAAGTATGCACTCTTTTGGTGAAGAAAGAGTACACTTTTGAGTGTGTAGTAGAAGAGTAGGCAAGCTTTGGGACATACTATCATGTCACACAACTGCGTCTTTACCCTGTCACAGTAAACTGGCCTGTCAATCATCTTGTCACAGTTAATATCCTCCACATTTAATTTAATTTAACATGCTACCGTATTGGAGTGAAAAGTAGTAGCACGTTGAGCTGCCATTCGCGGGTCTTTAATGCCGAAAACTCTGCTAATATTTTCTGAATGATGCATTTAAAAGTAAACGACCAAACAGATTAAATATAACACAGATAAAATTAAATAAATATTTTTTATCAGGTTAAATGTTAATTATTAGTAACTTAAACCCCTTTTTCTAAAAATCTCTGCCTAACCGCCGGTCGCGCACATCTGCCATGACTGTAGTTTTTTAAAGCAGTGGCTCTCAATCCTGGTCTTGGGGGACCCCTGCTCTGCACATTTTGCATGTCTCTCTTATTTAACACACCTGATTGAGATCTTCAGCTTCAGTTCATGGATCTCTCTCCTAATGAGCTGATGATCTCAATCAGGTGTGTTAAATAAGGGAGACATGCATGTGCAGAGCAGGGGTCCCCCAAGACCAGGATTGAGAACCACTGTTTTAAAGGAGTAGTTCACTTTCAGAACAAAAATTTACAGATAATGCACTCACCCCCTTGTCATCCAAGATGTTCATATCTTTCTTTCTTCAGTCGTAAAGAAATTATGTTTTTTGAGGAAGACATTTCAGGATTTCTCTCCATATAATGGACTTCTATGGTGTCCCCGAATTTGAACTTCCAAAAGGCAGCTTCAAAGGGCTCTAATTGATCCCAGATGAGAAAGAAGGGTCTTATCTAGCGAAAAAATCATACACACAGAGCTAGACAAGATGAGCATTTGAGGTTAAAAAGTATATAAATTGTAATTTTTTTTTTAGAAACTAACAGATCGTTTTGCTAGATAAGACCCTTCTTTCCTTGGCTGGGATCATTTAGAGCCCTTTGAAGCTGCATTTTGGAAGTTATCTGCGATATATTAGGCAGAAGTCCATTATAGGGAGAGAAATCCTGAAATGTCTTCCTCAAAAAAAAACATAATTTCCTTACGACTGAAGAAACAAAGACATGAACATCTTGGATGACAAGGGGGTGAGTACATTCTCTGTAAATTTTTGTTCTGAAAGTGAACTACTCCTTTTATGCTTTTTATTCGTGTTTGTAGGTCTGGACCGAATCCTTTGCCAAAGCGCAATGAATTTTGGGCAATATTAGCCATTAGAGTGCGCACGGATCTACACTTCAAAAATCGACCAGAAATAGTAGACCATCTGGCGAGTTTTGGCATACTCTATTCAGCATATTATGCTTTGGGACACACTTATTGTAATCTCACATACTATTTAGGATGGAAAGTATAAACACTGGGATGCAGGGAGAGGCTGTGTCCCAAATCGCATACTCCCCTGAAAAGGTTATTTTGGAATTGCTTCACAGCTGCAAAAAGAGTACATTCTATCCATCTTAATTTTTCTACACGGATATATGCTGTTTTCTGGTAATGTGTGAGACTTCCGGTTCATCAGCTGCTGTAGGGAAACAATGAAAATAACAACGAAGTGCAGTAAATGGTAAAACTGTTTGCACTACAAACCACTGTGTTCATAATTAAGAAAACAAGCTTTTTATTCAGCTAAAACAGCTGGAAGTAGGTGCCACCGGAAGCCAGACACATAAAATCTACAATTTAAAGGTGCCATAAACCATGTCCCTTCAGTGGCTCATCTTATTTTATTAGAACACCTTATTTGTTTTCCGTGCCTTTCTGAGTACAAACACCAACCCATCCCGTCACTTAACTTCTCCTGCACAACCAGGAACATAACATTTATTCCTGTGATCTGCCATTTTCGCTATTGTCCTTGCTTTGTTTTTTCACAATAGCCTAGCTGCAGAACTTCTGATGATTGGGCTATGCAAATGTTGAGGGCGTAACTATTAACGATTGCGACTATTAAGTAATAGTCTGTGTTATGTTAGGATTGACCTATTTTTCAGTGGTCTTTTGCAAACACTAGCTTTATATAAGAAGTAGGGCTGGGCGGTAAGATGGTATATATCGTTACCACTGAATGAAATGTGTACCGTAAAATATTTTTTTATTCCGTGTATACCGTGAAATGTGGGTGTGGCCAACTCAAGTGCAGAAGCCCCAAACTTGGCAGAGACCTGGGCCCTGGCCACGAGATTGTTACTATATCTTTTTAAACTGATCAGACTTACAGTTTATTTATGTCACGATAAGAAGGAAAGGGTCTGGGTCCAAATGCAGGTGAGGATATTTTAATAACAATAAACACAAATTAACAAACGAGCAAACAAAACCAAAAAGGCCAATACGGCACAACACGACTAGAAAATACAAAGTAAACAGAACTGGAACACGAGCAAAGAACACAGAGATCTGGAGCGTGAGAGACAGACATACGAAGACAATGCAGCCAGAATGAGCAGTGAGACATGAGAGTTCTTATAGACCAGATAATAGTGAGCAGGTGTGAGTGTAATCAGTGCTAATGACAAGACAGGAGTGAACAATCAGGGAAGTGCAGTGCAAGGGGAACAGTGACCTCAGGTGGCTGAGGGAACCCCACAGCCCAGATCATGACAATTTATTATTAATTTATTTAGATGAAAAATTTCCTATAGACTTGCATTGGCTGAGAAAAAATGAAAGTAGTTTGTTTGAAATGTTTGCAAATTTATCACATGTACATAAGTATTCACAGCCTTTGCCATAACTCTCAAAATTGAGCTCAAGTGCATCCTGTTTCTGCTGATCATCCTTGAGATGTTTCTACAATTTGATTGAAGTTCACCTGTGGTAAATTCAGTTGCTTGGACATGATTTGGAAAGACACACACTGTCTGTATAAGATCCCACAGTTAACAGTGAATGCCAGAGCACATACCAAGACATGAAGTCCAAGGAATAGACCTCCGAGACAGGACTGTATCGAGGAAGGGTACAGAATAATTTCTGCAGCATTGAAGGTTAACAACTAGGACTCTTCCTAGAGCTGACCTCCTGGCCAAACTGAGCAATTGATGGAGAAGGGCCTTGTCTACAGTGGTGACCAAGAACCTGATGGTCACTCTAGATGAGCTCCATGATCATGCAGATGGGAGAAACACTCCACCGATCTGGGCTTTATGGTGGTGTGGTCAAACTGTGAAGACGTATCTTGGACACTTGGAATTTGCAGAAAAGCACCTCAAAAGACCCTGAGACTCAAAGAAACAAGATTCTCTGGTCTGATGAACCTCAATTCTAAGCCTCATGTTTGACGGAAACCACTGCTCATCACCTGCAGAGTACCATCCCAAAAGTAAAGTGTGTTGGTAGCAGCTTCATACTGTGGGGTTGTTTTTTAGCGGCAGGGACCGAAGGACTCGTCAGAGTAGAAGAAAAGCTCAATGCACCAAAATATAGAGATAGCCTTAAAGGTGCCATAGCATGGAAAACTGTATTTACCTTGGCATAGTTGAATAATAACAGTTCTGTACATGGACTGACATGCCGTGAGTCTCAAACACCATTGTTTCCCCCTTATATTATATAAATTATTATATATATTATATATATTCCTATTATATCATAAAAATCTGGTGTTTGCAAAAGACCACTGAAAAATAGGCTAATCCTAACATAACAGCGACTATTACATAAGAGTCGCGATCATTAATAGTTATGCCCCCAACATTTGCATAGCCAAATCATCAGAAGTTCTACAGCTAGGCTATTGTGAAAAACAAAACAAAAACAAAGCGAGGACAATAGCGAAAATGGCAGATCACAGGAATAAATGTTATGTTCCAGGTTGTGCAGGACATGTTAAGTGCAGAGATGGTTGGTGTCTGTAACTTACTCAGAAAGGCAAGGAAAACAAATAAGGCGATCTAATAAAATAAGGTGAGCCACTGAAGGAACATGGTTAGCTTACTGCTAGCAGTCGTCTGTTATATTGCAGTACATAATATTTCACTTACCACATAAACAGAGAGCTGGAGAGATGACTATGTGGACGATGGCGAATGATTTACAGATCCTGAGCGCCACTAACAAGCATCTAAACTTATGTGGTAAATACTACCGCTGTAGTATAATGTTACACAGAGCACATGCGATCACAAAAGTGAAAGTAAAATGATCGTGCATTCAAAACGGCAGTTTCAATAAACCGCATATTAATAGCGGCTCGAGCTCTGTGATTAAATATATATTTGTACAAGCTAGTGAAATGAGCTGCTCAGTGAAACAGCCAATCAGAGCAGAGCTCATCATTATTATTCATGAACCTTCCAAATAAGGTAATAACAGACCATTTAATTCTAGGGACAAATCCTAGGGTTGTAAATGGACCCGTAAAACCGTTTCTGGAGAATTTTTGCCCTTTTCTATGCCATATACCTTCTATGTAAATATCAGAGAGCAATTTAAAATATTGTAGCAGTGCATTCTATGGCACCTTTATTGAAAACCCAGTCCAGAGCATTCAGATCTGGGCATAAGGTTCACCCTCCAACAGGTCAATGACCCTATGCACACAGCAGGATTCATAGACAACTCTGTGAATGTCCTTGAGTGATCCAGCCATAGCCTGGGCTTGAACCCAATCAAACATTATTGGAGAAACCTGAAAATATGTGTCTGCCTCCATCCAACATGACAGAGCTTGAGAAGTAAAGAGGTGAGGAGAAGAATGGTAGATAATTGCCAAATAATGATGATCACAGCTTGTAGCATCATATCCAAAAAATATTTTATTCGTAATTGGTGTCAAAGGTGATTCAACAAAGTAATTGAGCAAAGGCTATGAGGGGCTGTATAGGCTAAAATTATTGAAAAGCCTCTTACAAACACTAAACATTGAAAAACATTGATAAACCTTAGTGAAATTCATATGCATTACTGAAAACCTCTTAGATAGACCAGTGAAAACATTGATCAACCTTAGTCAATTTCATTCACATGCATAACTGAAAAACCTCTTACATACATTCTGATGTATGTATATATACTGATGTATAACATACACATGTAAACATTTATATTAAACATTAGAATGGAGAACGCCTGCTGTTATAAACTGCCATATCTGCTCTCATGCCCGGATCTAAAATGAAAAGCAATTTTCTGCTTTTCAGCTTGAAACAACACAATGTAAAAGCAGCTCAATGAAAATAAACAACTTGACCAAAATCTTTCTTTGTTGTTTGTATTTATTAGTTATAACCGATTCATAATCCCTGATCCACTTGAATGTGTAAGTGCCCAGGCTATGAATAATCTGCAAAACACGTTTGGGAATGTTATGCGTGATACAGCTCGTTACAATCACTCTCCGTGTTCATAAAGCAACCGCTGAGTCATAGTTCTGATTCACGTCTTCACACACAGAAGAAACTTACTAGAGAAGTGTGTCATAATAAAGCTCTGTAAATCATTAAAATTTAATGAGCCTAATTTAATCAACTAATGCAAGCGTTTTACAGGCAGTTTCAATGACGAAATTAGCTCTGTGTTTTAGACATATTAAATTGGAATAAAGTTGTACAATTTTAGCCTAGACATTCTTTACAAAAATAAGAAAACGTCTATTAGTCAAACGAAGGACAACATTATTTTATTTTGCACACTCTCTAATTCAGTTTTTACTAGTAAGAATTCCGATTAGAGAGCTCTCTAATTCACTTGTTACTAGTAAGAATTGAATTAGAGAGCTCTTTAATTCAATTACAGAACTCTGCAATTAAACATATCTTTAATGTGCTGTTTTTACTAGTAGAAATTGAATCATAGAGCTCTGTAATTGCATTTTTACAAGTAAAAACTGAATTAGACGGCTCTTTAATTTGAATAATTACTAGTAAAAATTGATTTAGAGTGTTCTCTAATTGTAACTGTTACTAGTAAGAATTCAATTGTAGAGTTCTCTAATTGTGAGGGTTGGGGTCAATTCAGGAATGAACTCAACAATTCCAATTCAAAGTAGGAAATGGAATTGGAATTCAACAACAATTACAGGAAACAGAGTTGGAATTGAATTGGAATTACAGGAAGTGGAATTCAATTCAGGGAAATTCCACTGAATTTCGTTTATTGCTGTTTCTGAGCATTTATTTGTGATTGCATTTAGAGACGTACATTTGAACTTTATTTATGATGCTTTACAAATATCATGTATGAAATAGAGTTGATCAAATGCAAGTAAATAAAATTGAGAACTGTACTTTATGAATTAATAATTGAATGACAGTGGTGATAAGTTTCTGGATGTACTATACATTCAATATATGATTACCACATAATATATGTCTCAACTCACAAAAAATTAGTCATGTTCATTCATGTATTTCATTCACTTTTTATTGCATCGAATTATCATCATTTCCTGAAATTTGGCATGTGAAATGATCATGCTTAACATACTAAACATACAGTACTTTGTATTTCTTTTATATGTTTGTTGTTTATGTGATTTACAATATTTAATGTACTATAAACTATCAAGCAAATCAAGTCAAATGATTTTATTTAGCAAATCAAGTGGAATTTAGTGGAATTTATTTGAATTCAATTCTGTTTCCTGACATTCCAATTCAATTCCAATTCCATTTCCTGTCAGCTGCATGCAATTCCAATTCCAATTCCAATTCCATTCCAGGAAGTGAATTGGAATTTACCATTCATTCTCAATTCAATTCATGAATGGCCCCAACCCTGCTAATTGTAATTCTTACTAGTAATAATTCTGTTGTAGGGCTCTGTAATTAAAAATGAACGGAGGTCAATGGAGACATATGACTAGTAAAAATTAATTTGTAGAACTCTGTAATTGGAATTGTTAATAGTAATAAACTGAATTAGAAAGCTCTCTAATTATAATTGTTGCTAGTCAAAATGCAATTACGACAAGTAACGCTTAGTATATTTTAGGCTAAAACGGCTTGCCATACATTGTTACTAGTAAGATCTGAATTGTAGAGCTCTAATTTAATTGTTACTAGTAAGAATGCAATTGCAGAGCTCTCTAATTCAATTATTACTAGTAAAAATTGCATTAAAGAGCTCTCTAATTGTAATTGTAACTAGTATATTTTAAGCTAAAACAGCTTGCCATATAAATTTGACTAAGGATGATTAATGTTTTCACTAGTGTATGTAGGAGGTTTTTAGTAATGCATATGAATGAATTTTTACTAAGGTTTATCAAGGTTTGTTGTTTCACTAGTGTTTGTAAGAGGCTTTTCAATAAATACAGCCTATACGGCCCCTCATGAAAGGCTGTGAATACATATGTACGTGATTTTCGTTTTTTTTTTTTTTTATACATTTCTTTCACATAGTCATTATGGGGTATTGTTTGTAAAATTTTGAGGAAAATAATGAATTTAATCCTTTTTGGATTAAGGCACCCAGCATCTTTGTCTGCAAAATAAAGTGCAACGTTCACTTATTTTATATCTACTCATAATTTTTGATGAGACACTGTTATTATCTTCCCAGTCACTCTTACAGTACAGCACAGTTCAGCTTGTGCTGATGGTACAGTCTTGTAATTTATGTACTTTGCTAAATTAACACATTTTGAATGGGTTTTAAAGCAACACTGAACTAAAGTAAGCTGAATAATGACTGAACTGTTCATAATTCACAGTTATTTTCCTGTTTATGTTTTGAAACTGTATTGCATAAAGCACTATATAAATAAATGGCATGACGCACTTTTCGTGACCTATTCAATTCGTGGTCAGGGTTCCCACTCTAAGCCAAATGTCAAATTCCCTAACTTTTCCCTGACTTTCACTATTAAAAAAGATAAATTTCCATGACCTATAAAGTCCAGACCCATCCATTTGCAAGCTTTATTTACTTGTTCACAGCCTCCTTGTCATTTCTGACTTACAACAAAAAACAGAACAATGTCTAAAAGCTGCTATGAGACAAGGTGAACAGTAAACAAGCTAAAAAGCTGTCAACCTAAAAAACGAGTGTATAAGAACATAAAAGTAGAGTGCAACCTGTCTTATTACTCTGAGGACTACGGCCACTGGAGGGAAATTTACCGTTGACAGTAAACATTCAGCTTTTAGACATTGTTCTGTTTTTTTGTTTTAAGTCAGACATGACGAGGAGTACGCTTTCTGCAATACAAAGTCAATGGAGAGCGTTAAAAGTAATATCCCCTTTTTAAAATCAGGTCATTCTCAGCTTCTTGTCGGTGTGACGAAACACAGTTGATTGACATGAGCGCCTTACCTTAGCCCCGCCCTCACCGAGCTGAAACAGTCCGAATACGATCGCCATTGTGTGACTCAGGTGCAGGGGAAGACTCTAATTGAGCGATTGAGGTGTTCTGTTGTTGGATGTAATAATGAACACAGCAGTCGTCATTTACTCCCGACATCTGAGCTGCTTAAGAGGCAGAGGACAACGTCACTCTCGTTTTTAAAAGGAAAGCGCCGATCCTGATCTACATATGCATCTCTGTTCGTGTGAATCATTCGTGATGCAGCGTCACCCACAGCAGAACTGAGTATAAGGGCTTTTTATGCATCTTTGCAAATGGCCTTTCTTAATAATGTGCTTGTTGGCAGTTTCGCCGATAAACGCAGCTAAATGCAGCTTAACGCGGCTAAAGTAAACATTACAGCTCGTAATCCCACAGGAGAGAGGGGCGGGGCAAGCAGAGCTCATTTGCATTTAAAGGCCCATGCGATAAAATGAGCTGATATTTTGCAGAGCTGATTTTGACAAGGTAAAAGGGTGTTTTTTACTCTACTATTGAGAATTTTTAACCAAAGTATATTATAGACTTTTCATTAAGAGCCTAAAGACTCTGATGAACTTGTGGCATCCGATGACCCCTTTAAATAAAATATGGTACAGAAAATTTACATTTTGATAAATGTAAACAGAAAATGAAAAGCAACAAACAAACATTCCTGATATTCCATGACTTGGACAAAATAAACAATGTCTGAAACGGACCTTTTAAAATTCCATTATATACCGAGAATTCCATGATCCGTGGGAACCCTGTGTATGAAATCAAACACAACCCTACATCTTTTCCTCATTAAAGTACAATTTTGAGTCAGTGTTATATCACAGAAGTAAATTATTTCTGTCGTAACTAAAGCTACTTTGACTAAAACAGCATACGTGAAAGATAAACGACCACAACTTCATAAAAAATATGTTCCTTTAATAATACACACTTAAAATATGAACTGCAGGTAGTAGTGTGAGGTGTCCTTACGTGAGAGCCACAGGACTGCGGCTACCAGTGACGCTGGAATTCATGTTGGACCGAAACACGACTGCATTCATAGAACTGAAAAAGCTTAAGTTAAATGAGCAGGGGGGGCGGTAAGAGCATTTCTGTATGTAGGTGTAGAAATCCAGTCTCTGTATTCTGATAAGCCACTAACTACAAATTTAAAAAATAAAGACACATTTGGCAACATAATCAGTGTTTCGAAGGGAGCCGGAAATGAAACATTACCTAGATGTGGCACATAATCCATAATTCGTTTAATGAGGTTAATGAGCTACTGGGTGGTTCTTCTCCGTTCTCGGATGTGTCCTTTCTGTTAAAAGTGTGCCGACATGCGCAAAATTACATCAGGTTTGGGGACAAGTCTGCTTCTGGCTGCTGCAAAGACACTCCTTCCAGAAAGAGTGCGAGAAAGCAAAGGCGGGTTCGGGGAACCGATGAGGGCTGTATTCTGTCATTGCTGCTGAAAGTAGAGGACGCAGGGAATGGAGAAGGCCCTCATCAGAGATGCTGCTGGAGGAAATACAGTAGCATGATCTCGTAGTGCTCTCCAGACTCAGGACAGCGGATGCTGTGTCTCTCATTGGGGTAGATCTACAGAGAACGCAAATTAATCATGTGCTTGAGAGGGAATAAAAATACTAACATTATAGGGTTGTGTTTTTAATACTAAGTTTTCAAACCTGTAGCTGATATGGCTTTCCTGCACGGATGAGTTGTGACACCAGGAAGTTGGTGTGGAAAAAGTGCACGTTTTCATCAAGGAACCCATGTAAAATAAGTAACCGGTTTGGCCTTTAGGGGAAAAAAGCAAATAAACTAGTTAACACACACACAAAGTATTACTTATAATGCTCTTATAAAGCATTCTAGGAAGAGTTATTGATATGGTTTGAATGAGGTAAACTTGAAAAGGTTATCTTAACAGTATACCATATTTTACATTGAAATTTCTAAAGCCTCTAAATTGCCAACATCAGACTTTAGCTGAAAAACCTGTTGCACACAATCTACTACAAGCCTGTCATCTGATTGATAGTTTTTTTTTTTTTTTTTTAGCAATTTTAAATGGCCTTTTAGTGTAAACCTAAAAACATCTTGTGGTAGTGGTTCAAGTCTTTTGTGCTGTGAAATATTTGAGAAAGTGTAAGAATAACTTATATTTTTCAGATAACCACTTAGAAGGCTGTTCACTTGACTTTAGAAAAGTCACGTTAAATTTTGAGTATCAAATATGATGTTCAGACTTTTGAGGAACATATTTGTTCATCTCTCAATCATTACTGTATTGTATTGCATTATCTGTGTGGCAGATATGGAGTGATAACTGTATATTTTACGTTTTATGTAAAAACTACTGTTAAAAACTGTTAATGTTTCACAGATTAATAAACTGTTGAAATTTTATTCATTTGAGCATTAAAATAATGCACACCATATTGCATATATACACTTTTTTTCTCTCAATTTTGGCCTCTGAATAAAATTGAGGTATACTATATGAGGCATAAAAGCCTGATGTATCAAATATGTTGCCCTGGACCTCAAAACCAGTCATAACACTGCAAAAAATGCTTTTCTTCATTTTTTTTTTTTTTTGGTCTTGTTTCCAGCCAAAATATCTAAGATATTTTGAGATGTAAGATATTATTTTCTAGACAAGTAACAATTATTGTCTTGTCTTGTTTTTTTTTTTTTTTGAAAACAAGTCAAAATTAAGTGTTTTTGCCAATGGGGGTAAGAAAAAAAATCTTGTTTTCTGTTTGAAACAAATAACATTTTGCTTACCCCGTTGGCAGATTATTTTGCTTGTTCGAAGCAAAAACTCACTTAATTTTGACTAGTTTTTCCTGAAAACAAGACAATAATACTCATCTGTGCTCGTCTAGGAAATCCTTCTTGATTTAAGATTTTTTTGATATTTTGACTGGAAACAAGAAAAAAAAAAAATCTAAGTAAGAAAAGCATTTTTTGCAGTGAAGTAGCATAGGCATATTTGTAGCAACAGCCAACAATACACTGTATGGGTCAAAATGATTGATTTTTCTTTTAAGCCAAAAATCATTAGGGCATTAAGATCACTTTCCATGATAATATTTTGTAAATTTCCTGCTGAAATATATCAAAACGTAATTTTTGATTAGTAATATGCTAAGAACTTAATTTGAACAACTTTAAAGGCATTTTTCCTCAATATTTTGATTCTTTTGCACACTTAGATTCCAGTTTTTCAAATAGTTGTATCTTGGCCAGATATTATTCTTATTTATTCAGATTTCAGGTTATGTCTTTTGTATGACCTGAGCCACAGTAACTCACTCGTTGGGAAGTTTGTCGACGTGCAGAGCGACGGAGCCCGCCTCATACCCCTGCTGGTTATTTTCAGGCACGTCCATGTAGCGTTCGGTGTAGCCAGTATCGTATGCCATCCACACCGTCACAGGAGCTCCTGCTATGGCCACCTGGAGCACAGAATGGCTTGCTTAACTTATGATGAGATACTGATTTTATCAGTTTTATAATGTTTGTTGCTTATATCTAAAATTCAACCATCTCTTCTATTTTGGTAATTCCTAAAGTATAACAACAACATTTGATTGACTGACATGGCTTTGCAATTTTAGCAAACCATCAAAGTTCAGCAATTCAATCTCTGGTAAGAAGTATTTGAGATGCCACCTGCTGGTTAAAGTAGGTTTTATCAACATGCATGGGTGGGTTTGAGAGATATATCACAAAAACTGAAAATTGACACTGACTCTGGGGAAGCTGTATATCTCACCTTGAAGATGTTTGGCCTGTGAATGAGGCCCATGAGAGACAGGAATCCACCGTAAGACCAACCATGGATAGCAACTCGACTCATGTCTATGAACTTGTACTTCTCTGCTACATACTGAAGTCCTTCCACCTGATCTTCAATCTCCACCTGTCCCTGAGGTTGAGGAGGAAAGAACAGTAATATAAACAGGAGAGTACCGGACACCACATTTATAGCATTTCTTAAACCTGGTGTGCTGCATTCAGTGATCTTTAACTACAACCATGTGAAATACTCAGGGCAGTTTGAATGTGACTTTTAAAAAACATCTATATAAAAACCTGCATAGTACATACACTCCCATTCAAAAGTCTGTTCACTAAAGCTGCATTTATTTGAGAGCTGTGAAATAGCAATATTATACTTTTATATATTTTTAAAGGGAGACACTGCAGGCAAAAATGCTGTTTTTTCATGCACCCATCAAGTTTGAGATTTTGGGCTTTTTGGTGTAACATGGAGTTTTTTTTTTTTTCAGACTAGTGGAAAGAAAACATCCAAAAAACACAGTTAGGTGTTTCTTTTATATCACTTTGTCTATTTGTGTCAACATATTTCAATTACAATACATATTTTTAGAGGCCGTTTTCTCAAAATGAGTTTTACCTCCTACACTGAGCCATAAATCTCCACTTCAGTAGCATTTACACACACCAAACTTTACATTTTTATTCCTGTCTATATCCTTAAGGTTTTTACAGAGGGATTTGTTCATATATTATTTGCTTGATTTTATACAACATTTTATTCCCGAAAAAAAAAAAAAAAATAAAAAATAAAAAATAGTTTCCTGTTTCTGAATTAAGTTACCCCATAAGATGTACGGCAAAATAAGACACCCCAAAAAACTTTGACTCTAATATGATTATGAGTTGGACAGAACTGGAGGTGACTAATTCAGTCTCAAACTGAGAGTTACATGTGGGATCATGTGTCAGAGTCAGTGTGAGCTGTCACTCAGTAATCATTTTAACACCTTAACATTTCACAACCCATCATTCGGACAACTTAAATTGCAGCATGATCATATTTGCGTCTATATAAAGCATTTATGCAACCTGTTTTTAACGCACGCTGGCTGACCTCTTATAAAAATAGGCGATAATGTGTTAAATGTGAGACTGTTTATCTCAGGTTCAGACAGCACTCACATACCAACAGATCATGGGCCATGTGATGCACCCTGCTCAGAAAAATGCCAAGAGCTGGCCTAAATCACCAGGTTCAAAGTGAGTGGCTGGTCCTTTTCTCATTTCTACCTCTAAATGTACACTGCATAGGTGGTACAAAAGTGCTTCTGAAGTGGCATTCAGGTGTCTTCACACACTTTTCCCCCATACGTACGGTGACCAATCCCCATTTGTTTTGAAAAGGTCGGTCAAACTGTCTAACGCCGTCTTAACCCTCTGGTTGTGTTCGAATTCCTAATATTGGATTTAATCTTTTTGTCAACTTGTTTTCTTTCATTTAGGACTGGTTTTGTGTTTCTATTTGCAACTGAGTAATCGTAGGCCTCTTATCTGAAAGTAGGTACCTCATTTTCTGAGTGAAAAAAAAACATTTTTTATTAATAATTTTCACAATATGAGATAAATGATAAAAAAAAATGCACTGTTTATCACGCTATTGTACTTTAATGTTTAATCAGGAAGTTTGCTTTTAAATGCTTTTATTTTGTACAAATTTGCAAAAAGTCACACTTGTGGTGTTCCCGGTCAAAAATGACCGGACTCCAAACAATTGCTTATAAATCTTAAATTTTTCTATATTATCAACAAATATTGGATTCGTTCTTTTTGTCAACTTGTTTTCCTTCATTTAGGGTTGGTTTTGTATTTCTATTTGCACCTGAGTATTCGTAGGCCTCATTCATCTGAAAGTAGGTACCATGTTTTTGAGTGAAAAAAAAACATTTTATGAATAATTTTCAAAATATGAGATAAAACATTATTAAAATTTGCACTGTTTTTCACACTAGTGTGCTTTAATGTTGAATCAGGAAGTTTGCTTTTAAATGCTCTTATTTTGTACAAAATTGCACAAAATTGTCAAAAAAGGCTGGCCATTGAAAGTGAATTTTCACTCACACTGCTTTTTTCACTCAAAAATTGTGCCTACTTTCAGATAAATGAGGCCTACGAATACTCAGATGCAAATAGAAATACAAAACCAACCCTAAATGAAGGAAAACAAGTTGACAAAGAACGAATCCAATATTTGTTGATAATATAGAAAAATTTAAGATTTATAAGCAATTGTTTGGAGTCCGGTCATTTTTGAAGTGTGACTTTTTGCAATTTTTGTACAAAATAAAAGCATTTAAAAGCAAACTTCCTGATTAAACATTAAAGCACACTAGTGTGAGAAATAGTGCAAACCTTTAGAATTTTATGTTTAACATTGTGAAAGTTATTTTTTTTTTTTACTCAAAAAATGAGGTACCTACTCTCAGATAAATTAGGTCTACGATTAATCAGATGCAAATAGAAACACAAAACCAGTTCTAAATGAAAGAAAACAAGTTGACAGAAAGACTGAATCCAATACTTGGTGATAATATAGCATAATGAGAGCTTTATAAGCAATTGTTTGGAGTCCAGTCATTTTTGACCGGGAACACCACAAGTGTGTCTAGGTCCAATGCGATAATGTTAACTAGTATTTTCTGGAAAAAGAAAAGCTTTTCCAAATCAATTTGACCCGAATACAAACAGAGGGTTAAGTGATCAGTTATTTGAGAAAAATCTGCTGCCATGTTGACCAAACTTGTCAAATGTCTGATTACATGAGGATAGACTGTCAGTTCTAGTTACCATTTTGTTTTTAAGGGCCCCCTCAAACTTGAGGCCTCTTTGGCATGAACCTCTTCCGTCAATGACCACCACTGCATAACCCAGAGACGCCAACGTGTTCAGACGCAGATACTTCACACCCTTGTAAGAGTTATTCACTAATTGCACCTAAAAAAAAACAAGAGAAAAGAAAAATTAAAACATGTTAAAACTTCAGATTGAAAGATAAAATCCAATGATGCAATAAAATGAAATTCTTCATTAAAGGTGCCATAGAATGCATTGAGAGAATATTTTAAATGTTCTCTGATATCTACATAGAAGGTATATGGCATAGGAAAGGGCAAAAAATCTCCCTATGATTTGCCCCTAGAATGAAATGCTCTGTTTTTGCCTTATTTGGAACGTTCATGAATATTAATGAGCTCTGCTCTGATTGGCTGTTTCACAGAACTTCTCATCTCAATAGCTCGCACATAGATAAAAATATATATATTTAATTAGGAGCTCTAGCCGCTGCAAATGTTGGAAGCGTAACTATTAACGATCTCGGGAAAGTTTCGTAACAGTCGGTGTTGTGTTGGAATTGACCTATTCTTCGGTGGTCTTTTGCAAACACCAGATTTATATAAGGAGGAGGAAACAATGGTGTTTGAGACTCATGGTATGTCATGTCCATGTACTGAACTGTTATTATTTAACTATGCCAAGGTAAATTCAGTTTTCCATTCTATGGCACCTTTAAAGCTGAACATTCTAGACACGATAGGGACAACATTTATAATGATAAATTGTTATACTAATTTAGCAGTGTTTTGGTGTGAACAGTGTCTCTTGCACACACCTGACTAACAGAGCAGAATTTTCATTTTGACCAAAAAAAATTAATTTTTATTACTATTTTACATACAATACAATGGACATTTTTCAGCAATCTATAGCGACATTTTTCAACCAAACCCACCTGTGGGCCGCCGTACACAAACAGAATTGTGGGGTGTTTTTTGCCTGGTTTCAGGTTGTGAGGTTTGTACAACATTCCATAGAGGTGGAAACCGGAACTGGCAGGGAAGCTAAATATCTCAGGAGGGACATAATCAGCTGGGCAACCTGCACAACACAAGCAAACATGTTGTTAGAGCAAGTTATTCTTTCCCATTGCTGCGTAACACCACCCTGAACTCATGGCCCTGCTCTCACCTGTAGCCTCCATCATGCTCGCCCAGAACTCTGGCTCTTTGTGCAGGGGGTCACTTTCAGAACCTGTCAGTTTGTAGACGTGAACGCAAGGAGGCGTGCTCACGTTACTGTAGTGGCTAATGAACATGTCAAAGTTCTGCATTGAAACAGAAGAAACAGATCAGAGAATGCACACAAATTATATTAATGCAACATAAAGACATAATGACTACAAAGGTCATAAAACACTTCTTAATTTGCTTCAAGATGATGTAAAGTACATCTCATCTTTGTGTCTTTGGCCATGAGACTGAAACATCCTGTATTTGATTGTAGTATACGCCTCTTGTGAAAAGTTTGGAAAAATTAAGGTTTTAAATTTAACAAAGTGTTTTATGCTCACTAAGGCTGGATTTTATGTGAAACAGTAGAAAACAGTAATACAGTAATTCATTTAATTTAATTTAAAATGTAATTTATTCCTGTAATGGCAAAGCAGAATCCTTCAGAAATCATCCTAATATTAGGAATTTGTGATCAAGAGTCATGTTAAAACAGTTTTTGCATCTTAATATTTTTTAATAAAAAAAGTTTGGGGCATGTAAAATGAAAAATAATAAATGAATAAACTCAGCAAGGATGCATTAAATTGATCAAAAGTGATGGTAATGTCTGCTGAAAATGTAGCTTTAACACAGGACGACACATTTTTAAACATTTTAAATGGTAACAATGTTTCAAAATTTTTTTTTTTAACTGTACTAATGAAAAAAAACGTATCCTTTCTGTGCAAACTGAAAAAAATGTATATACACATCAGGCAAAAAACGTATAATTAGTTATTAATTTTCTTCATCTTAAATGTACGTTTTGGGATTTTTGCCAGACAAAAAAATAGCATTAAAATTTTTTGGTAAAAAACAATTAGCAATGTTTGTTGATTTGGTTGATTTAGTTGATTTGGTGTGAACAGACAATTACAACTGTCTGTTAACAGTTGTACTAACAGACATACACACACACCTGGCTAACAGAGCAGCTGTGAGAGAAACCCGGCTTAGTAAGTCTGACAATTTCTCCAGGAGATTCGTAGCTCACAGCATATAGATGGTGCTCAAGAGGAGTATCTTTTGTGCCTTGGAAATACACCAGTTTTGTTTCTTCATTGACCCAGATCTGCAAATGAAGATGAAGGCAAAGTGTTACCAACCATATGGGAATTTATGGAAGGGATTTGTAATTTTAACTGACTAAAGCAGCAAACCTTTGAGCCATGTCTGGCCAAGACTTCCCACTCTCCACTCGTTAAAGTCACCTCCTCCTCTATCGGGCATTTAAAATCATCTAAACAAAGAAATAAAAGGTAGTCATTAATATTACAAGGCTCTATGTTTCAATTTAGCTTAGAAGCACATGCTATAGTTTAAAATGTGGCTCTTTACAACAAATGTTAATGTGTCAATACAAAATAAGCATGATCATACACACATTTACCACACAACTTAGAATCATACCGTATAACAAGATTTGGTAAAAACTTTTTCACACTTTCTAATCAGGCTTTTTCAACCCAACTTAAAGTTTTCTTGACAAACTTTTTTTAATCAAGTTATGAAATCACATTAAGTCATGTCACATTACGTTTTTAATACAGTGTTATCAATATATTTTTGCTCAATTTGTTCAAGCGTCTGACCTTCGGCAGGACTGTATTCTCTGGTCCACTGCTGGCAGCCCGGCTGTAAGAGACTGGTTGTTCTGTACAAATGGCAGAAGCCTGTTTTTGATTCGTTCACCCACAGGAAGGTGATCTTGTCATTAGTTGTTTGAATGAAGGGGTAGAAGATATCATGGACCTATTGGGAATAAGAGTAAAAAAGAAAGTATTAAAGTATAAAAGTATTTACTTAATTTTACTGACCTCAAATTTTAAAAGGTATTGTAACAACTAAACCAATCATAAAACACTCAATTTAATTTGAGACATTCTTTCAGGCCTCTATTAGCGGTATGGTGTTAAATATCTTTCATACATGTGTGAGATCTGCTGACAGCTCTGCAGTTCTTCTGTTTGCTTTGGTCAGTGACCGATATTAACTTTGCTCGGTTATCTTCATACTCACATTGATCCAGATGTCAGTGACCTCCTCGTAAATGATGTAGGGCTGGACTCCCTCAGGCATGGCTTCCACATGCTCGTCCCACTGCGGATCATCCACACTCACGGGTATGAAGAGGGCCGGCGGTAACAGAACTAACTGCAGCTTCTGTTGACTGCGGTCTAGCAACACTGCCCAAGCACTGGAAAGAGACAAATTTAAGCATATAATAGTGTTATATCGTGTCATTGACATACTAAAGTTTTAATTAATATTTTTAGTTGTTTTGATTTTCGTTTTTTCCATTTTAATTTTAGTTAAAGGTTTAGTAATTCTGTCATGTTGTAATTTTTTTTTTTACATTTTTAAATATGGCTATACAGTTATTAATTTTAATTTCAGTTTTTGTTATTTTAGCACATATTTTAGAAGTTAAAAAGAACAGTATCTCACAAAAGTGAGCACACCCCTCACATTTCAGCAAACCATTTTAGTATATTTTCTCAAGAGACAATACTATAGAAATTAAACTTGGATATATTTTAGAGTAGCCAATGTGCAGCTTGTATAGCAGTATAGATTTACTGTCCTCTGAAAATAACTACACTTTAACTAATGTTTAACTAATGAAACTTATTGTAATGTACTAACTAACATGAACTAACCATGTTTAATACATTTGTTACTGTATTTACTAATCTTCATTAACGTTAGTTAACGAAAATACAGTTGTTCATTGTTTGTTCATGTTAATTTATACTGCATTAACTAATGTTAACAAGATTTTAATATCGTATTAGTAAACGTTGAAATTAACATTAACAAAGATTAATAAATGCTGTTTAAGTGCAATTCATTATTAGTTCATGTTAACTAATGTGGTTAACTAATGTTAACTAAAAGAACCATATTGTAAAGTGTTACCACCATTATTGTCAAAATAGATGGCAACAAAAGTGAGTACATCCTAAGTGATGTTGTTTAACCATGCAAAGCCACATGTCCTATTCATCATGTTTATGTTTTGGTGTGCTTGACAGGACCATACAAACTTACATACAAACGTATGTATCTTGTATTAGAGCAGCAAATTTGTTCAACATGGCATCTCATGGCAAAGAACTCTGAGGATTTGAGAATTAGAATTGTTGCTCTCCACAAAGATGGCCAAGGCTATTAGAAGTTCAGTAACACCCTGAAACCAAGTTACACTACAGTGTTCAGGGTCATACAGAGGTTTTCCAAGATGGGTTTAATTCAGAACAGGCCTTGCAAGGGTCGATCAATGAAGTTGAGCACTCGTTCTGTGCTTCAGGTGCAGAACCCGGCTTCAAAAAAAGAGATGCATGAGTGCTGCCAGCATTGCTTTAAAGGTTGCAGAAGTAGAAGGTCAGCTTGTCAGTGCTCAGACCATACGCTGCACACTGCAACAAGTCGGTTTGCATAGGCGTCGTCCCAGAAGGAAGCCTCATCTGAAGCTGGCTCACAAGAAAGCCTGCAAACAGTTTGCTGAAGACAACCTGTTCAAGAGCATGAATTACTGGAACCATGTCCTGTGGTCTGATGAGACTATAAGATAAACTTGTTTGGCTCAGATGGTGTCCAGCATGTGTGGTGATGCCCTGGTGAGGAGTACTACAGTTAAGAATGGTCATAGTAGCATCATGGTCTGGGGCTACATGAGTGCTGCTGGTTCTGGGGAGCTGCAGTTCATTGAGGGAAACATGGATTCCAGTATGTACTGTACATTCTGAAGCAGAACATGATGCCAAACAGCAGTTTTCCAACATAATGACAATCCCAAACACACCACCAAGATGACAACTACCTTGCTGAGGAAGCTGAAGGTGAAGGTGATGGGGTGGCCAAGTATATCTTCAGACCTGAATCTCAAGTAAGGTGGAGAAGCACCATGTGTCTAACATCCAGCAGCTCTGTGAGGAGTGGAAGAGGATTCCAGCAACAAACTGTGCAGCTCTGGTCAATACCATGTCCAGGATGAATAACGCAGTGCCAGACATTAATGGTGCTAACACAAAATATTGCTCACTTAGGGTGTACTCACTTTTGTTGCCAGCTATTTTGACAATAATGGCTGTATGTTGATTTCCAGTGGACAGTAAATCTATACTGCTATACAAGCTGCACATTGACTACTCTAAAATATATCCAAGTTTCATTTCTATAGTATTGTCCCTTGGGAAGATATACTAAAATGGATTTTATTTATTCATTTCTTTTTTGGGGGCCCCCGATCACTAAAAACTTTAGTTGTATAGATACAGAACTCTCTTTTTCCATTCCACACAACTCCTTCCATATGAAGAAGAACTAAAAAAGACATGAGAGTGAATTTCTTAAAAGCAAAAATTGTTACTTACAATTTACCATCTTTTGTCCATCCAGCTCTTGCAATGTACTCAACTCCAGGAAAGAGTGTGGTGAATGGGAGAACAAGCTCTTTGTTTTGTGCGCTAATAATCTACAAAAAGAATAAGAGATCATTATAAAGCCTTTCTACCAGGCAAAAAGAAAGAAAAAGTAAGCCTGGGTACAGGCACCTACCTTGCCGTGTTGGTCGGTCCGAATCTCTGATAATTTCAGACTAATTTGAGGGTTCTTACTTCCTACAAGCATCAATAGGCATTCATTAGCATAACAATTAACACAACTCCATTGACAAAATTGAAAGAATGAAGAATGAACGGTTATCTTAAGAATACGCTTGTGAGTTGTGTTTACACATGTATTTATGCCACAATATCTGGCTTCAGTTACACTTAATTTACTTAAGTACTATAGTTTTGAGAATGACACAAATATTAGTTTTCACAAAGTTTGCTGCTAAACTGCTTTTAGATCTTTGTTTCAGTTGTTTCTGTGATGTACTGAAATATAATTACAAGCACTTCATACGGTTCAAAGGCTTTTATCGACAATTACATGACATTTATGCAAAGAGTCAGTATTTGCCCTTCTTTTTCAGGACCTCTGCAATTCGACTGGGCATGCTCTCAATCAACTTCTGGGCCAAATCCTGACTGATAGCAACCCATTCTTTCATAATCACTTCTTGGAGTTTGTCACAATTAGTGGGTTTTTGTTTGTCCACCCACCTCTTGAGGATTGACCACAAGTTCTCAATGGGATTAAGATCTGGGGAGTTTCCAGCCCATGAACCCAAAATTTCAACGTTTTGGTCCCCGAGCCACTTAGTTATCACTTTTGCCTTATGGCACGGTGCTCCATCGTACTGGAAAATGCATTGTTCTTCACCAAACTGTTGTTGGATTGTTGGAAGAAGTTGCTGTTGGAGGGTGTTTTGGTACCATTCTTTATTCATGGCTGTGTTTTTGGGCAAAATTGTGAGTGAGCCCACTCCCTTGGATGAGAAGCAACCCCACACATGAATGGTCTCAGGATGCTTTACTGTTGGTATGACACAGGACTGATGGTAGCAACCTCACCTCCGGACAAGCCTTTTTCCAGATGCCCCAAACAATCGGAAAGAGGCTTCATCGGAGAATATGACTTTGCCCCAGTCCTCAGCAGTCCATTTGTTATACTTTTTGCAGAAGATCAATCTGTCCCTGATGTTTTTTTGAAGAGAAGTGGTTTCTTTGCTGCCCTTCTTGACACCAGGCCATCTTCCAAAAGTCTTGGCCTCACTGTGCGTGCAGATGCGCTCACACCTGCCTGCTGCCATTCCTGAGCAAGCTCTGCACTGGTGGCACTCCGATCCCGCAGATGAATCCTCTTTAGGAGACGATCCTGGCGCTTGCTGGACTTTCTTGGACGCCCTGAAGCCTTCTTAACAAGAATTGAACCTCTTTCCCTGAAGTTCTTGATGATCCTATAAATTGTTGATTTAGGTGCAATCTTAGTAGCCACAATATCCTTGCATGTGAAGCCATTTTTATGCAACGCAATGATGGCTGCACACGTTTCTTTGCAGGTCACCATGGTTAACAATGGAAGAACAATGATTTCAAGCATCACCCTCCTTTTAACATGTCAAGTCTGCCATTCTAACCCAATCAGCCTGACATAATGATCTCCAGCCTTGTGCTCATCAACATTCTCACCTGAGTTAACAAGACGATAACTGAAATGATCTCAGCAGGTCCTTTAATGACAGCAATGAAATGCAGTGGAAGTTTTTTTCGGGATTAAGTTCAATTTCATGGGAAATAAGGACTATGCAATTCATCTGATCACTCTTCATAACATTCAATATATGCAAATTGCTATTAAAAAAACTTAAGCAGCAACTTTTCCAATTTCCAATATTTATGTAATTCTCAAAACTTTTGGCCACGACTGTACTGAGGAAGATGATTTGAGTTGTACATGATGAGATAATGGCTTGCAGCCCAGTAGGTAAGTCAAGAAGCTCTTTGATTGATTAATTCAACCCAATGACTCATCAGTTTACCAATACAAGGTTTGTTTCAATTCAGTGGAGTCATTTGTTCACAAAACTGACTAAAATGGTTTGGATAGAACAAATCTCATCAAATTCCGTTCAGACAGCAAGCAGTTTGGTGTTTCATTCACAACTTCAGATACTGTAGTAATTTTTGTCAAATGGAACTGACTCTTAATTCCCAACCATGTTTGTGTTGTTTTGCACAGTGTGTGTTTGAGATTACCGGTGCGTGGATATCTGTAGACATCTGCCTTCCGCTCCTCCAAAGCTGGTGAGGGCACATGAATAATCTCTACTTCTGACTCGTCAACTTCCTCATACAGCAGCTGGAGCGTTTTGCCTCCATCTGCATCTGCAAGCAAACAACAACAGGTTAAAGGTATCCAGTAGGGACCCAAACAATCAAGCAGGTTTAGCTGGCTAGCCAGGTAAGTTTCAGTTTAGTTTGTGCTTTTAGGGGTGTTCATCACCATAATTTATGTAACTTATGTCCCATGGCTAACCTGTCCCAGTTTATCTTGCTCCAAATTAAAAGCCACTACACAGTAAAGCATTTTTAAAGATAAAATCATCATTTAATATTTGGCAGTGAATTTAATTGACACACTCACATGAAAAATTAATTCGTAGTATTGTGCTAGTATTGAAGTATTGTGCTATTCTATCAGCCTGCATACATACTATTTACATACTGTATAAACAGTAACACAGTTGCTTAAGTCTGAAGTGAAAATAAACAATTAAGAGAAGAAACAGATGCATGCCTGTATATTAGGTGCATGCAACTTTTAAAGAGACAGCAGACTAGTTGTACAAAACATGCTGCCGCCTGTCATTAAAGGGATAGCTCACCTAAAAATAAAATTGTCATTATTTACTCACTAATACGTTATGCCATACCTGTATTAATTTGTCTCTTGTGATGAACACACAATAAGATATTTTGAAGAAAGTGGGTAATCAAACAGTAGCCATTGAAATTAATAAAATAAATGATCCAATAGATAACGTTCAACAGAAAACAAAACTCAATCAGGTTTAAAACATCCTGAGTGTGTGTAAATGGTATTAAAATAAAACGTAATGACAGAATTAACAGAGTACAGAATTTTCAGTTTTGGGTGAACTACTCTTTTAAAGTTAATAAAACAACAAAACACAAAGAGAAAAATCACTCACTGCTCTTGACTGCAGAACAGTTGTTTATTGAGAATCAATGTACAACTGATGTATATGGTGTATAAGTATATAGTGATTTAGTTTTATATTTAATTCAATTTCTTGAACGCTACTGCTAAATACACCCAGTATACCTAAAAAAAAAACACTGTTTGTTTTATTTGTAATATATATTTGTGTCCTAATTTTTTTTTTTTTTGAATAAAGATAATATGTGACCCTGGAGCACAAAACCAGTCTTAAGTCGCTGGGGTATATTTGTAGCAATAGCCAAAAATACATTGTATGGGTCAAAATTATTGATTTTTCTTTTATGCCAAAAATCATTAGGAAATTAAGTAAAGATCATGTTCCATGAAGATTTTTTGTAAAATTCCTACTGTAAACATATCAAAATGTAATTTTTGATTAGTAATATGCATTGTTAAGAACTTAATTTGGACAACTTTAAAGGTGATTTTCTCAGTATTTTGATTTTTTTGCACCCTTAGATTTCAGATTTTCAAATAGATGTATCTCGGCCAAATATTGTCCTATCCTAACAAACCATATATAAATAGAAAGCTTATTTATTGAGCTTTCATATGATGTATATATCTCAGTTTTGTAAAATTTAACCTTATGACTGGTTTTGTGGTCCAGAGTCACATATAATGAAAACAAATTTAATCTTCGCTCACTTTGGCCCAAATGTCTGCCATTCTTTTTGTATTTTATATTTTGTTACCTTGAAAGGCTTTTTTTTTTTTTTGAGAAGGGAATTAGTTTGTACTGCTCAGACAACTTGCAAAATAGTAAAACCAACATGACAAAGAATCGTGATAAAATCGTGAATTGACAGAGAAAGTTGATCAGTGTCATGGTACCAACAAAACCAGACTGGGTTGGTTTTCGATTTTGTCACCTCAAAACTAATCCTATTTGTTCAGCCGTCATCATGGTATAAGCCCCAGATGCATCTTGTGTATAAAGCTGCAAAACACAGTGGGGGGACAACCATTGGATTAGTTGTTTAACAAACCTTCAGGAACAGCCGGAGACCACCAATATCCTGTGAAGCGATCAAACTCTTCCTGAATCACAAAGGTTGCAACACCAGCAGACTTTGGGTCTTCTTTGACGTTATTCAATCCTGGACAAGGATAGAAGAAATATCAGATTTCAGAAAAGTCTATTCAGTGTAACCTGATGTGTTTTCTATATGCACCAATGCTCAGAAAGGGTGAAATTAACAATTAAAAATAAATGTGCAAATGTTCAATGTGCAAAACCCACTTCCATGAGACTTATTTTAGCTTATTTATGGTGTTATTTTCAGCTTATGTGTTGCACCTGCTGACATTAAAGGGATATTCACCAAAAATTTAAATTTAATTTAATTTACTCAGGTCATCAAAAAATAGGTGGCATTTTTCTTCAGGAGAACAGTGAAGAATACTTTTAGTTGAACATTTTTCCAGCAAATCCCCCCCCCCCCCGAGTTAATAAGTTGAGTTTTACCGTTTTGAAATCTATTTAGCCGTTCTCCTGTTCTGGCGATATCACTTTTAGCATAGCTTAGCATAGATCATTGAATCCTATTAGACCAATAGCATCACGTTCAAAAATGACCAACGAGTTTCGATATTTGTCCTATTTAAAACTTGACTCTTCTGTAGTTATATCGTGTACTAAGACCGGTGGAAATGCAAAGCTTAAATTTTCTAGGCTGATAAGATTAGGAACTACACTCCCATTCCGGCGTAATAGTCAAAGAAGTTTGCTGCCGTAATATGGCTGAAGCAGGAGCAGTAATACCACGCAGCACATGTGCAAATGCTAAACTAGCTGGGAACTCATTTCTGATAATACTTCGCCTGCTTTGGCCATATTACGGCAGCAAACTTCCTTGACTATTACGCCGGAATGGGAGTGTAGTTCCTAATCTTATCAGCCTAGAAACTCGCAGCTTTGCATTTCCACCGGTCTTAGTACACGATATAACTACAGAAGAGTCAAGTTTTAAATAGGACAAACATGGAAACTCGTTGGTCATTTTTGAACGTGATGCTATTGGTCTCATAGGATTCAATGATCTATGCTAAGCTATGCTAAAAGTGATATCGCCAGAACAGGAGAACGGCTGAATGGATTTCAAAACGGTAAAAATCAACTTATTAACTCGGGGGGAGTTGGAGAATGAGCCTATTTCCAAAAAAAGTGGAGTGTTCCTTTAATAGTCAACACTATAACAGCTTCTGTATACAGATCAACAAACCTTTATGACAGAAAGTAAGTCTTCGCTCCTCTCCAGTTTCGATATTCGTCACCCACAGGTCGTTATTATTTATGAAGGCAATGAAACTGGGATCACCAGGCGAGATCTTGGGGTCCATGCGAATCCCTGAGCACTGAGTCTTTATTTCCACAGGCTTCATTGGGGCAGCCTGCTAAACATCACATGTCTTTCAGGCATGGGGACACAGAGCTTCGCACACACATTATTACATTTCTCTGAACTGTTATACTAAGCGCAGCAAAAAAATAAATAAAAATAGCTAGACTCACAATGAAGCCGTTATGGCCGCCATCACGGCAATAGAAAAGGCTGTTGCTTGCTTGGAAGAGGAAAAGGCCGCTTTGTGCGTGATAGTCGTAGGACGTGATGCCGAAGACCCCCAGACGCTTCCTCTCACGGAGAAGCTCCTCTTCACGGGAATATACTCCATGATGCGGAGTCGCCTATAGGAAGTAATGTAATTAATATGTTACAATCCCACATATATGTGGTTTTGTTGCAGTTAGTGTCACATGATGGAAATATACCTGAAAGTGATCTAACATCTGTTTCCACGATAACACCAGGAGGGCTTCTTTCCGTATTTTCTTTGGGATTTCAGAGTACAATAATGAGTTTTCTCTGCTCCCATAGGGCATTCCTATTTGAGAATGAGGAAAAATAAAGAAATTATAGAAACTTGAATTTGAACAGAAATGCAGACAAACCTGACTCATACAAATCATCTAATATTATAACATAGGGGGGAAAAGTCTCTAAAACAAATTCTTGAGTTCAAAACTTCAAGCTGTTTACTATAATCTTATTATTATTATTAATGTAAGACACACTACCATTCAATAGTTTGGAATAAGTAAGTTACTTTAAAAAACAAGAATACTTTCAGCAGGGATGCATTTATCGAAAGTGACAGTAAACTAATTTTTAACATTACAAAATGCATATTTCAATAAATATGGTTCTTTTGAACTTTCTATCCCAAGAATCTTGAAAAAAAAAAAATGCATGCCAAAATATCAAGCAGCACAACTGTTTTGTACATTGATAAGAAATGTTACTAAATCAGCATATTAGAGAGATTTCAAAAGGAGCATGTGGACACATGCTTTGCCATCACAGAAATAAATTAGTTTAAAATATACATATAAACCGAAAACACTTATTTTAAATTGTAATAATTCAGATTCACAATATGCTGTTTTACTGTATTTTGAATCAAATAATGCAGCCTTGGAGAGTGTAACTTTTAAATGCACTTAAATCTTACAAAACCTTTGAACGGTAGTATATGGTCATGCGGTGCGACCAGAAAGTCATATGGTCCCACCAACATGCAGAAACATTAGGGAGACAAAACAAACCAGGAAATAATAGAAAAAAGTTGCCCTGTGCATGTCTAGAGTAATGCATCAGGTTATTTGACTTTATGTCAAGCCATGTTTTTTTTCAAGTTTTTCAAATGTCATGTGGTGCGACACTCATTAAACCTTATGCCATTGAATCTTGTTGTTACTTGTACAAAATGTACAATGTAAAAGTTAGTTTGCATTTAAATGCATTTGTTGATTCGAGAAGCTACATGCACAATGATTGACTGTGTTCACACTGAAAGGAAAATGGTACCAAGGTAGTAGAGCCGGTGCGAGTGAGGGCCGGACTCATCGTGCTTCTGAACGAACTGGAAGTCATGGGGCGCCTTGTTAATGATCATTCCCGAGTACTTCCGGCTGCCGTGAATGATGTCACGCAAGCCATCCCATGAGTGCTTCTCCACGAAAAACTGGGAGGGGACGTCATCCATTTCCACGACCTCTGTGCTGTCTGAGATGTCATCTACTGCGGTCATTCTGACAGCTGCAAAACTGAACACAGGAGCTATTAATCAGACTAACATTCGAGAGACATTTGATCTATAACAAAAGGGATAATAACCTTTCCATACCTTTTCCAACTACCTTCAGTTTCGTCTTCAAGTTTCACCCTTTTTCCTCTATACATTAACCAGCACACAACCCTTAACAAGATCTGGCAACCTGCAAGAAAAGAAAGAAATTGGTCAAAAAATGCATTTATGCCATGATTTACTCTGTTACAATAATGTAACGTCTTTAAATTATCTTCGTTGGGGGCTTTTTCAGGAAAAAAGCTATTTTGGTTAATCGCATATCGTAATTTTATTAAAACTCACACCCTTAATATAAGCAATTTGGGAGTTGATTTGCAATCAATGGTCTAATAGGATTTGTTACTGATTTCATTTCAAATTTTAAGCTACACAATTAGACTTTTTTTTTTATTAATTCTAGTTTATTCTACTTTTATCACTTGTTGATTTGCATATGATAATCTTGTTCTATATTATTATAAATATACAAAGT
>NC_133375.1:7772541-7989919 GCF_049309525.1 Garra rufa
GAGTGATAATTCAAATATTTAAAATATGTTTGAAAATGTGTTGACTTGATTAGATATGCAATGTCACAGTGTTAAGAAAACACCTGCAATGCCCTATCATGTAAATGAAAATGAAACTTAAGCTGCTTAAATTTGTAACTTTCCAACCAAACATAAAAAGACCCTTTCAGAAATCTCTAAATGATAGAGAAGATAAGGAAAATCTAATTATAAACAGTTTATTGCTACAGTAAGAATAAGTAATCATGTAATGATAAAAAACAAAACAAAAAAACAAATCTGATTGACCATTTTTTTTAAAACACTATATCAAATAATTACAAGTTCCTGATTTTCAGAATCTGATTACAACTTACATATGAATTACTACCCAGCCCTGTATGCAATAAACTGCAGAAATTCGCTCAGTAAGTACTTTCCAGTCGGAGGGCCTCTGAGGTTTCAGAACGAACACGAAGCGTTAGCATGGGGAATGTTATTAATCTCAGCTCTGTGTGTGAAGTTGGTATGAATGATGTCACTGAGGAGGAAGTAGGACAGATGCTATTATTCCAAAACGGTGATGCTGAGAGTATTATTCCAGCTGGTGTCTAAATGTGGCTCACCTTTCTTTAACAACTGTTGATGTGCTAAGCTGTACAAAAGAGGTTGTGAAAGATGTATCAGTAAAAACTATACTGGACCCACAACCTGTAAGACAGCATTGTTGCTCATTTTCCATGGTAATAGACTAGATATCTGAAGAGATTAAAATGTACAGTGGCTAAAACAGCCTGTTTAAGGGCGTTTTTACACTTGGTCCTTTTTAAGGCCATAAAAAGTACAATGGGGACGGAAAGACAAAAATCAGCCATATAGCTAACGGATTATTATAATTAAAAAGGCTATCTGATTTTATTTGAAAAATATTAGCTCTGCACGTTTCAAAGTCAGGTGCTGCGCTGCCCTATGTACTACCGTTACCAGAGAAAACATTATATTTAGGAAAAAAAGCAAGAATGAATTTGCATTTTTAATCAGCCCTTATTCAGGTTTAGTATAATAATTGATATTAAACCAACCATTTAACCATAAACACAATAATTAATACTTTTGACTATTTTCTTAAAAATGGTTTTAAGGCTAAAAAGTTTATCATTTCTTCTATTTTTGAAACCTTGTAGACCCATCTGAACTGTAAATCATGCTTTTTACAGTTATTTTACAGTTTTGTGTGTAAACAGTGCCTTTCCCCAAAAATTTTAATTTTGGAGGCCATAATGTCATCCATCAACACTGAACTGAACTAGATCCAAAAGCAACAGTATGAACACAAAGAGGTCTGAGACACCATTACTACTTAAGTGGACCAAAAAAAGGAACTCTTTCAGGAACAGCGACAGTGTGAACAAAGAAAACTGGGTCATTTTTATCTTGGTCCACCTTTTGGTCCACTTAAAGGGGTCTGGGTTCAGTTCTTTTAAAGGGGACACCAGTGTGAAAACACTCTAAACTGTAAGAGTTAGAGAGAAGGGGGGGGGGGGGGGGTTATGTTTATTTTATGCCAAAAATCATTAGGATTAAATAAAGATGATGTTGTAATGAATATATTTTGCAAATTTTGCTACAGTAAAAATATTGAAAGTTCATTTTTGATTAGTAATATGCATTGCTAGTAAGAACTTCATTTGGACAACTTTAAAGGAGAACTCCGGTGTGATTTTGACCTAAAGTGTATTGAATCATGATACCGAGTGTGAACGTACCTTGCATATCTCATCTCGGTTTGTGTCCAGCTGTCCGAAATCTGGGGTCAGTTAGCCGATGCTCACAACAGGTTGTCAATGAGAGTCAACAGGGCATCGGAATAGCCACGTAAATAAATCACTGTTTTACGCCATTTACGAGGCACAAAGTAGCTCCACACTTCATTGGTAGACTTCCAAGGGCCCTGACATTCAAAACGAGACATTGAGAACTCAGAAAAAGCACCGGTAGTTTATTTACAAGAAGATTTATACAGACAGTACCTGGGAAAGAAAATCCGGTCGCCGCCATCCTGAACTTAGTCACGATAAGTCGAGTGTCGAGCACCAAGGAATTTATCAGGTTATCAACGTATCAGGTTGTAGTTTCCTTCGTGCTCGACACTCGACTTATCGTGACTACATTTAAGATGGCGGTGACCGGTCTGTTCCTGGTGGAACATGTCTGTATAAATCTACTTGTAAATAAACTACCGGTGCTTTTTCTGAGTTCTCAATGTCTCGTTTTAAATGTCAGGGCCCTTGGAAGTCTACCAATGAAGTGTGGAGCTACTTTGTGCCTCGTAAATGGCGTAAAACAGTGATTTATTTACGTGGCTATTCCGATGCCCTGTTGACTTTCATTGACAGCCTGCTGTGAGCATCGGCTAACTGACCCCAGATTTCGGACAGCTGGACACAAACCGAGATGAGATATGCAAGGTACGTTCACACTCGGTATCATGATTCAATACACTTTAGGTCAATATCACACCGGAGTTCTCCTTTAAAGGCGATTTTCTCAGTTTTTTTTTTTTTGCACCCTCAGATTCCAGATTTTCAAACAGTTGTATCTCAAACCACTATTTTTCCTATCCTAGCAAACCATAAAGCAATGGAAAGCTCACTCATTCAGCTAGTTATTATCATGAATATTACTGTGATATTGGCTGCTTATTATCACTTAAAAAGCACATATTAATGTCTTATTTTGTAAGACCTTATTCTAAATCCTTAATCCTACCCAATTCTTTTTTTGATGCATAAACCTCAATGTCAAAAAACTGACCCGTATGACTGGTTTTGTGGTTCAGGGTCACATATTTTATTGATACTAAACTAAAAAGCCCACACAAGTAATGTCAAAACAACATCTGCCGAAACTGAAACTCAAACAGCCCGATTTGAAGAGTTTCAAAGCAGTGAAACCCACTTGTAAAGGACTAAATACACAATGTTTCCAACATGACTGTAAATCTCTTTGCTTAGTTAGAAATACTTATTGTTGAATTGCTATATTACCACTAAAGTCAAATATAAAGGTTTGTACAGCTAAGATGGGATGAACCTGGGTTTGCTATGAGCATTTGTCAGGCTGGTGTTTTTCATGACTTTGATTCACAGACTTTGGGCTTCACGCTTCACACATGCAATTCGATTTGAGTGTCATGTTTTCTGAATTTCTATTCGATAGTAACAGTTCGGGACGTTTCTTTGATTGCCAAAATATTGCACACCCTTATGCCACTCACTCACATATTCTTGCTTTAGCTTCATTTGCGCAGATAAACAGCCTCCACTACCGGCTAATAGATATTTACCGAGAAACAACGTGTTTTAAACCGATCTGTATGTGATTTGTGTAAGTTATCATCTTATGTTTTCGATCGCTGGAGTCGGAATCAGCTGATGAATGAATGACATGTTTGACCGGTTATTTGTGTGTGTGTGTTGTCAGTGCTAACAGTTAGCCTAGCTGCTATTGAACCTGGATGACGGGAAGTAACGTTAAAGTCAATGACAACATTACCCTCAATAGTTATAATTATATAATCTCTTAAGAATCATACTTTCTACATACAAGATCCCATGTAGATTAAGCAGTTAATATCACTAGGGTTATTACTTTAAATAATAGCAACATCAGGTGATATGATCATGCTAGCATATTATCTCCCCGCGTTTTCCAGCTCAATCAGATGCGCTTTATATTGTCAAACACTGACGCGCCTTTCTCAGCTCATCGTCGCTTTATTACAAATGATGACCAGTCTGTGCGGGTGATTGTCAGAGATCATCAGCTGATTTCATGTCTGCTCGGCCTCTGTTGACGGGCCGCTCACAGCAAACCGCATTGTTATGAACATTATCGTTTCAACTCATGATCGCGCAACATCGCACGCTGGTACTTACAGGTAGACCCTCAAGGAAAACTCTCATCTGTGGCCTGTTGATTTCCTAAACGTATTTGCTGGTAAAAACACAGTCCATAAGCATGAGAACAGCACAAAGCGACAGTCATGAGTGCTGATGAAAACCAACCGAACATCATCAGCCACACCGGAAGCGCTGACGAACTCTTACTTCCGCTTTCCGTCTAGTCGTTTTCAGTGCAAAAATATAAACTTATTAAATTGTTTTAAACATATACATATATAGTAAATGATATTAATTACATACTACATGTTTCTTTTGTTATATTAAATGTGTATAACTCAAATACATAGAATATTAATATACAATATAAGCGTAAAATATATAAAACGCAATATATTTAAAAGTCCTATGAAATAAGATTTCTCGTCAAATTTCTCAGAAAATTCTTTGTTTGCTGTGTGAATAAAATATTTAAATAAAGTTGACACAAAAATAGATAGAAAAGAGTATGCTAACGTGTTTTGTCCATTTAAGGTGAGACACTGCATATATATTTTTATACATATATATTTTTTCTTTTTCTTTTTGAGGAATAAAATGTATAAAATCAAGCAAAATATATAGAAACAAATCCCTCTGTAAAAGCCTTCAGGATATAGACAGGAAAAAAATGTAAAGTTTGGTGTATGTAAGTGTTAATGAAGTGGAGATTTATTGCTCAGAGTTTTCTCAAAACTCATTTTGAGAAAACGGTCTTTAAAAATGCATATTGTAATTGAAACCTATTGACACAAATAGATAAAGTGCTATAAAAGAAACACTTAACAGTGTCTTTGGGGTGTTTTCTTTCCACTAGGAAAAAAAAAAAATACTCTTTATGAAAAACCAAAAAGCCCAAAATCTCAAACTTGACAGATGCATGAAAAAATGTTTTTGCTTGCAGTGTGTCCCCTTAATCTTATTTTTACCAACCTAAAGAGTTAATTAATTCAGTCTGCTTGAAAATAATAATACAAATCATATAAAAAACTTTATTTTACTTTTAAATCTTTTTTTATTATTATTGTAAAACAAAACACACATTGACACTCTATTTATAATTATAGTTATTCTCTAAATATTTTAATATGAGTCTATAATAAGAGATTATTAACACAAATAATTCAATAATTTAACTTGAACTCATGCTTATCCAAAAGGGTAAATTATGTTGTGTTTCTGCTGTATAACCTATGCATTACAGAAGCTGTTGCACAGTAAATAAAACTTTTATAAAGCATACAAATGTTTTACGAATGGCCTCTACACTCTTAAAAATAAAGGTGCTTTAAAAGGTTCTTCACAGCAATGCCATAGAAGAACCATTTTTGGTTCCACAAAGAACAATTCAGTCAAGGGAAGCATCTCTTTGTTACCTTTTTATAATCTAAAGAACCTTCTTTCGCCACAAAGAACCTTTTGTGAAACAGAAAGGTTCTTCAGATGTTAAAGGATCTTTATGGAACCATTTAGACATAAAAAGTCCTTCTATGGCATCGTGAAGCACCTTTATTTTTAAGAGTGTACCCTGAAAAAAAAAAAAATCATTGGATTTACTATTTTTTTAAGTGGTTGCAATCAATTTATTTTAGCTGCATTTAAGTAAAAAAAAAATGTTGAAAGTTAGTTAACAAAATTTGTTTATTTAAATGTAGCTAAAATAAATCAATTGCAAACACTTACAAATGAATAATTTTTTCAGTGTATTAGAATAAAACAAGCATACCAAAAACTGCCATGCAAATCATGCAAATAAGGACCAAAAAGCTTTCCAAGAGCCATAGTTAATTTGGTACACCACCAGTGTTGGGTGTAACTAGTTACTAAGTAATTACTGTAATGTAATAACTTTTCCATTCGAAAAAGTAAAGTAAGGGATTACTCTTAATTTTTTTCCTGTGATCTAATTGAATTTAACACTCTGTATACAAAGTAAAACATTTATACTATACAATAGTGAATTTAACTTTAAAACATAAAGCCTAACCTTAAAATACATGCTTTATAACTACTTTAGTGAGTTAATAAGAATATTGGTAACACTTTAGTGTCCATTTCTCACATTAACTTGGTTATTATCATGAATATTACTGAGATATTGGCTGTTTATTATCACTTACAAAGCACATATCAGTGTTTTATTCTGCAAGACCTTATTCTAAATCCTTAATCGTACCCAATTCTTAAATGTAACAACTACATTATAAGTATTAATAAGCAGTAATTAGGAGTATTGTCATGTATCTGGTCTGTCTTCTCATCATGAACTCTTGCACTACACTTTCTGGACTGCAATCCCCATAAGCCACTGCACCAATCACTGCACACATCTGTTCCTCGTTTTCCACTGAACTGATTGCTGCACACACCTGTTTCAAATTTACCCACATGCATTTAAGCCACTCACACACACAGCCACCTTGCGAAGTCATATTGTTCCTTCTGGTCTTTATTTCCGAGCGTTTATTCCCGTGTTTGATTTCCTGTGTTTGATTCCTGGACTACTCCCCGTGTTTTGATTCTAGCCGCCAGCCCCGACCTTCTGCCTGTGTTTGACCACGATTTCTGCCTGCCCCTTTGTGTTTGTTTGTTTGTTTGATTGAATAAATGCTGCGAATGGATCTGAACGTCTCTGACTCCTCCTTGTGACAAGTATATTAAGGCAAAAGTCATAGTTAATAATTAGTAGTAATAATTTGAGCCTCTAAAGTGTGACCAGAATAATTTATGTGGTTATCTATTATATATTTGAAAGAATTAAAAGAACTGTTTCATGTCCTTGTATCATTAAAGGTTGTATCAGCGATTCTAGGCTGAAACATAAAGTGTCACTTTCAGCTGACCTTTCTTCACGATCCGCTCGCTGCTTGCCCCATAAATTGTCTGTAAAAAAAGCGCGTCTCTGTGGTCAGCCTAGGGTCCGAGATATGCCAAAAAAACAATCGGTTCTACTAACGATTCCACAGCAAAGCAAACAGTGTTCCAACCAATCAGCGTAAGGGGTTTGGTATTGTGGACACGTACTGGTGCAGGGATGTGAGGGAGGCGGAGCGAAAGTCCACAACACCAACCCCCTGACGGTGATTGGTTGGAACACTGTTTGTTTTTCTGCGGAATGGGTGGCAGCACCGATTGTTTTTTTTGGCATATCTCGGACCCTAGGCTGACCACAGAGACGCGTTTTTTTTACAGACAATTTATGGGGCAGGCAGCGAGCGGATCGTGAAGAAAGGTCAGCTGAAAGTGACACTTTATGTTTCAGGCTTGAAATCGCTGATACAACCTTTAACTTGTTGAGGCTGATATAGGATTTAGAAAGTAATAAGTAATAAGTAAATACTTTTCGGAGAGTAATTTGTACAGTAATCTAATTACACTGTTGAAGATGTAATTAGCAGTGTAAAGTTACTTTTAAAAGTAGTGCATTACAACATTAAGTTACTCCCTAAAAAGTAACTAATTACATTACTTTTACGTTACATTACTTAATGCGTTACGTTACTTTTGCGTTACTTTTTAAATCTGGGCAGGGCTTGCTTGTTTGTTTTCAATATAAAAAGTTCTATTTTTTGGCAGATTTTCACATCAAAAGCCTCAGGCTTAGAGAAAAGTAAATTTACGTCTGTACAGTATAGACCGCAGAAGAAAAAAATGTAAACTCTTCTGCGATAAAAAAGAAACAGAAAAAATGTTCGATTATCTTGAGTAATTTTTGCTTGTTAGTATAGATGAATAGTATCATCGAACGGTCGACAGCAAAGACATTGGTTAATGAAATGGGATTAAATACAACGAATATTTGTATTATTTAACATATTTAATTATTGCTGGTTTGCATTGAATTTTACTGTTTTTATTCATTTTGAGGAATACTGGATCTGTTTTTTTAGTGAGTGAGATTATTTTTTTGCATGTTCAGATTTATTCTAGAACTACAGTAACATCTTACTCACAATTTCTCTCAACATGGGGACAGGAGAGCTTTTAATCAATAAATGGGGGAAAAAAGTAACTCAAATATTTTCTTGTCAATTAAAAAGTAATGTGTTACTTTACTAGTTACATGGTAAAGGTAATATTATTATGCAACTTGTGTTACTTGTAATGCGTTACCCCCCAACACTGGTAATTAGTAATTGATTACTTTTTAGAGTAACTTACCCAACACTGTACACCACAATATCTAAATGCTGTTATGTCCTTGTGTGGGCACTGTTGGCCTAAAAACGCCGTCTCTCAGCTCTCTCTTCTTTAACAAGGAGTTTTGTGGGAGAAGCCACAGAGAGGCCAACGTTCACTTTGAAAGAGCTTTGGAATTCAATGGCTAAGGACAGAGTGAAGGTGCCCCACTCAACCAAATGAAGAGTTGAGAACAACACTACTATGTGAGGCTGGTACAAAGATGCCATTACTCAAAAAGAGGCATGTAAATTTGCCAAGAAAACAGTGATTTAGTTCAGCGTGGGAAAAGATTTTGTTTTTGGACGAGACCAAAGTAGAACTTTTTATGTGCCGTGAATCTTGCAGCCGAATCATGCTATGAGACTGCTGTTCGGGGCTGGACTTTATAAAACAGAATGAGGAACGGATGATGCAAAATATCGCCTAGTTAAATACTGCAAGATGGATTGTTTAATTTGGCTACAGAACTGAAGCTTGCATAGAAGTTCCCAAACACTGAATACACACTGGAGTTGCCCAAAAACAAAACAGGTGAATATCAAGGTAAATAATAATGGTTAGGTCAAAATCTGTTCGCAAATCAGTAACAGATAGAGGTACATAACATACTTAGTCCAAAAGACTAGTAAAAAGTATCAGTTGGACAGTTATTAATACAAATTAATACTGAAAACAAGAATTAAATATGCAAACAGCATATTCCAGCTTTTTATTTTTGTTAAGAAAATTCTCTAAAATAAAACAAAAGTACATAAAAAAGGAACTGTTTTTTTTTCTTTGTCTGAGTGCTATATATAGTTAGTCATGGCATAAATGTTGAATGCACCATTTTATTATCATAGAAATAAAAGAAAAAATGTAAACATCTGTTTGCAATCTTCCATTTTAAATCACAGTTTTCCTCATGACACACATTGTTCTGATTACAGTAATCTAGAATAAGCAGATCAAATGTGTTTGGTCAGAATTGTGGGCATTTTCAAACTTAATTGCTAACTGATGATATTAATTAATAAAAATTAATAGAGCCACATTCTGTCTATAGATAAAATGCTGGACTATTACCTGGGTGAATCGCATGAAACTTGTCAAAAACATGGGTCATATTTCACTCAAAAATGACATACAATTATATTGTATTGTAATCTGACACAACAGTATGTAATTTAAATTGCAAAGTGTTCTCAAAAAAAAAAAAAAAAAATCATAATAGCCCCTTATATTTGGCTTAATTCTCTTTAAGCAATATATGTATATTTTTCTTCGATTTTGAAGTGTGCACAACAAAGGTTTTCATGAGTTTCACCCACCCAGTTTAGTTAGTAGTGAATAACTTCGTTGTACATGTAATGACCATTAAGTGATTAAATGCATATGTGTCAGTGCTTTGTTGGGGCTTTGCTTTTTAGGCTTTGCTTTTCTCAGAGGACTCAGATGTCGTCGCCTCGCCACCTTTGAATCGCTGGCTGAGTTCGGCAGACATCACAGAGCAGCAGGACTTCTGTAAGAAATAAGGCCATTTTCAGTTTCAGAGTGTTTGTATCATAGTTAATTTACTCCCATCATCCAATTAAATAAAAAATACAAATACAAATAAATAAACTTGTGACATATTATTATAATTTAAGGATATATTGGTGAACAGAAAGTTAGAAAGAACATGATTTGATTAAATTCCCTGTTAAAAAAAAACAAAAACAGCTAAAACCAGCCTAGGCTGGTTGGCTGGTCTTAGCTGGTTTAAGCTGGTTTTAGCTGGGAAAGTGGCCTAAACCCCTCTAAAACCAGCCTGCTGACCAGCCTAAACCAGCCTGGTTGACCAGCTAAAACCAGCCAACCAGCCTAGGCTGGTTTTAGCTGTTTTTTTCAGCAGGGATATAATTGTTTTGTAACATTTGTAACAATTGAAAGCATCATTGCTGTCTTTACTGTCACTTTTTGATGAGTTTACCTCTTCTTAAACCCAAACTTTTGCATGCTAGTGTATCATGGTTTGTAAATGAGTTGTAAATCAGTACATTAGAGTGATTTCTGAAGAATCATGTGACACTGAAGAGTGCAGTAATAATGTGGAATATTTAGCTTTGTCATTACAGGAAAACATTTGATTTGAAAGTATATTAAAATATAAAACAGTTCATTTAATGGGGTCCTGTTATGCTCTTTTAAGCCAAAGAGTCATCTTTTTCAAATTGTTTTCTGTTGGCAGTGAGTCCTGCTGAAAAGAAACAGCTAAAACCAGCCCAGGCTGGTTGGCTGGTCTTAGCTGGTTTAAGCAGGAAGTAGCTGGTTTTAGCTGGTCAGGCTGGGAAACCACCTGCTAAAACCAGCTACTTCCAGCTTAAATCAGCTAAGACCAGCCATGGTGGTTTGAAAAACGCATTATTTTTCACATAATTTACATTATTACAATAGCTTTTTCCTCAACCTGGCACAAATGGCTCAATTAGTTCCAGGTTTGATGAAGGCCTGTCTTCCGAAAAACGAAATGTGTTGTGATTGGTTAGCAGTCCCACTGTGTTGCTATTGGTGAACAGCTTAGACAGCGTTTCAGTCCTGCCACACCCCTTCCCAAAGCAGCAAGTTCCGTGTACAACTGCGCAAGTTAGATTAAAGTGATTCTTACATTTTAAATATGGATATTTTTTTTTACAAAAACACATCGGTTCACTACTGGAGGCTTTTATTGACCCCCATTCTGAGCCATGTGAGGCACTTTTTTATGGATTGATGCAATTTATTGGACTGTTGGATTGTTTTGATACTTTATATTATCATTATTGTGCTAATTTATTTAATTATTTACATGCCTGAAATCTGCTCCAGCATAAGGCTAGTGAAGCTATCTACACTGTATAATGATTAAATCTCTTACCACACACTGCACACCTCTACGGCGCGGCTCTGACACAGTGACCGGAGCAGTTCACGGCCACTTGAGTCAATGCTCGCATTTATTCCAGCCGCCCTGTGGCTTGCTGAAGCATCCCAGAAACAGCTGTCCATGCTACATTGCTAAATTTGGGCTAATCCCCCACCTCATCCCTCCCCACCGGCCAACTATTCGTAAATTTCAGTAGTCTGAATTTATTTGAATAAAATTCTAATTAGCTTTGTGACATCATAACATCCTGAAAACAATGCTGTGTAGTCCAAACAAGCTGTTCGTTGTAGTTCTTTTTTTAAAAACTAAATATTTCCCTTTGGAGTGGAGTTTGAAATTTGTAACTTTGTAGATGTTTGTGCACCACACACTGACTAAAACTCAAAAAGTGAAAAAGCATTATAGGACCCCTTTAAACATAATTATATCAAACTTTTGACCTGTTGCATTTAATGAGCCCTACTTCAATATAATGGACTCACCTGCTCAGTGTTAGCGACTTTGCGGGATTTGGCGGCCAGTTCCATTAGAGCCAAGAAAAGCCCCAGTCCCAGACCAAGTGCCAGTAACAAGAACATTCCCTTCAGACTAGCGGGCTTCAGTGGAGCACCCTTGCCATTTTTTGCCACACAACTGCTAGCCCACCACTTACTGCGGAAATAATCCAGCTCACCAGACTCGCTCAGACGCAGAATGGCAACACTTAGGTTTTTCACCAAAGGAGAGCCTGAGGACATTAACAAAAACATACATAGTAAGACTATGATGGTACCACCCATTCAGGAAGTACTATGGTATATTTATATAGTAGTGTTTACATGTTACATTAATGGTGGTCAGTATTATTATGGGAAACAAAACCATAAATCACCTGCGTATTACACTCTTAAAAATAAAGGTGCTTCACAATGCCATAGAAGAAACTTTTTGTCTAAATGGTTCCATAAAGAACCTTTAACATATGTGACCCTGGACTACAAAATCAGTCATAAGGTTAAATTTTACAAATCTGAGATGTACACACCACATGAAAGCTCAATAAATAAGCTTTCTATTGATATATGGTTTGTTAGGATAGGACAATATTTGGCCGAGATACGCCTATTTGAAAATCTAGAATCTGAGGGTGCAAAAAATCAAAATACTGAGAAAATCACCTTTAAAGTTCTCCAAATTAAGTTCTTAACAATGCATACTACTAATCAAAAATTACATTTTGATATATTTATAGTAGGAATTTCACAAAAAAACTTCATGGAACATGATCTTTACTTAATTTCCTAACGATTTTTGGCATAAAAGAAAAATCTGTAATTTTGACCCATACTATGCATTTTTGGCTATTGCTACAAATATACCCCAGCGACTTAAGACTGGTTTTGTGGTCCAGGGTCTCATATATAGAACCTTTCTGTTTCACAAAAGGTTCTTTGTGGCAAATAAGGTTCTTCAGATTATAAAAAGGTAAGCAAGAAATGGTTCTTTAAAGAACCTTTGACTGAATGGTTCTTTGTGGAACCAAAATGGTTCTTCTATGGCATTGCTTGAAGAACCTTTTGAAGCACCTTTATTTTTAAGAGTTTATGTCTAAAAATGAGAATTTTGAGACTTACCTAGAGGAGCAGCGATGCTGTACCCCCTCATGCCGATGATCTCTGGGGCGCGAGTGAGGTTACAGTATCTCGCCACTGCTAGGTCGAGGGACACAGATTCACCAATGAAAGCATAGTTGCCTTTCAGAGCCCTGCGAAAACCTTCTTCGGCATTGATTGAATAGCTCTGGGCGTTCTTGATGTGCTCATAGATTCTGTGGTATGTGGGGTTGTTTGAGTTCTGGTCAAAGGCAGACAACAATAAAATATAGTTAAGAGCTGCTATCATATGGGTACATAACCAACTGACAAAAAATGATTAGATTCAGATCAGTTTATACAAAAAGTAGACTTCGATTTGCTTTTTCAAATCAATTATCAATTATTAAATTGTGTTAAACACAGATTAAAGAGATAGTTCACCCAGAAATAAAAAATCTGTCATCATTTACTCTCTTTCAAGTTGTTCAAAAACCCACAAGACTCAGAACACAGATACAATTATCTAACAGTAGATGTATTTACATTGTTTTATAGTTGCTTTTGTTGTTAGGTTAATTAACTTGCTGTTTTGTAACATCTAGAATTAATTTTTTACTCAAAATAACCCATTCATAGTCAACAACTATTCACTAATTTTTATGATCGTTGTGTATCATGTGCCAAGTATTGAGGTCTCTGTGTTCATTTGGTTAGTAACTACATTGAGTCAACATATAATCCTAAAAGCAATAACAAGTTGTTAACTTGCTTACGAACATGTTTGTAAGTGAACCACATGCTTTAATGGCATTTTTTCAGTGCTATGATGTTCGAGTAAAGTTTACAAACCGTGATTTTGTGAATTGTACTTGAGGACTGCAGAGGAAACTTAAAATTATTTGGTAGAAATTAATCATCAAACTCTAACTATACATGCTAAATGTACTTATTTCCTTTGCAAAATTTCTTAGTTAAGTAGATTTTACTTAATTCCATACTTAAATTTGACTTATAAAATATGCATGCAAAAATTTGAAAAATAAAAATCAAGTAAATTTACTTATTGTTTTTTTTTTTCAGTGATTTGGTGTGCTGTGTGTATGTGCATTGACCAGTATTTATATGTGAATAAAAAACCTTATTTAAATACATTCATCATGTAAAGCAAGCATGTCTCTTTTGAAGACTTTATTTGCTCAGTTCATGTAGTTTATTTTTATGATGCACTTTTTAAAAACTTCCTGTTGATTACAAAGACTTTGTACAAAAATTGTATTTTCATTGTTCAGCAGATAAACAAATGTCTTATGGGTTTGGAACAATGTTAGAAAAACAATTACAGAATGTTTACTTTTTAGTGAACAAACCCTTCAAAGAAATTCTCAAATAAAGCAATAAGCCCCAAGAAACCATGGTTTACACTAAATTTGGCATTAGGCACGACATGAAGCCCTTAGCTATTATAAATTCACTGTAAACCACGACTTCATGGGGCTTATTGCTTTTATAAAACGGTTTTTCCATATACATAGTAAGGTTTCACAAAATAAAACAGAGCAAATAAAGTATAATGTTATTAATAAAAACATTATACAATGTAGTTCCTCAGAAACAGCTATGGTCGCAACAAAGTGATTGCCGAGCAACACACAGACGTAAACAAAGGTGTATGTTTGTAGATTCATTTACAGCAATCAGAATCAATGATCAGAACTATCTCTTTTATAAAAATAACTTTTTTTTGTTTTTCAATACTTATTAATTTTTAACAATATTATATATTTTAATTAAACGATTCTATTGATGGTATTACACAAATGTGTCTTACCTTGAAGAAGCTAAAAGAGGAAGAATCCTTAATGGTGCCATACTCAATCACGTTTTGATTAGCGAGGTCTTCAAAGCTCTTGATTGATAGTTGCTGGCTGTCTGAATGCAGCCATAAACTGAGGTTGGCGAAGTAACATGCAAGCAGAACTAATGAAAACAGCCACCAGATAGAGGTAATGACCCGTCCCGAAAGAGCCTTGGGGTGAGGACCAGCACCTGTAGAAAAATGTATAATGAACTTCTAACTTTTAATGAACTAAAAGTCACTGCAGATTTTAAATAAATAAATCAGGTTTATTGGAAAAACGTGCCTATGCCAACATTTCTGCAAAATCATATTACATTGCTTCTTGCATGTTTTACAACATTTCAACGGCACGTTTAAGTTTTATCTCAAACATATAAACATGGCAATGTTTGCCTTGGTTGCTTTGTACTTTGATTACCTTGGATGTTGTAGCAGTTCGGAAATGAAATGTCTGGTGAGTGGCACTAAACAGTTAATGCTTTAGTGTGTTTGAAAATAAACCATAGTGTTAACAAAAGCAAACATCAGTGCAGTGCTATACCAGGTGGGCATCCAAGCAAATTTACTGGGTCAGAAAAGTCATCCGCAGCTAATAATGTAAACATGAAAATTTATTCGTTTACAAATCATGCACTATGGTGGAAGTTTTTTGAAGTCATAACATTGTATTGTTTAAGGAAATTACCAAAAATGAAAAAAAAGGAAATGTAAACCCTGCTGAAAAAAACTGGTACAGTGCCTTGTAAAAGTATTCATACCCCCCTCACCCCTTAATTTTTTTCACATTTTATGTTGCAGCCTTATGTTAAACTGCTTTAAATTAAGTTGTTTTCCACATCGATCTACATCTCACACACCATAATGATAAAGCACAAAACAGGTTTGTAACAACTTTGTTTGTAATTTATTAGAAATAAAAAACTGAAAAGATCCCATTGCATAAGTATTCATACCCTTTTCTGGGACACTCGAAATTTAGCTCAAGAGCATTCATATTGTTTCTAGATGTTACTACACTTCGAGTGGAGTTAAACTGTGGCAAATTCATTTGAATGAGTATGATTTAGAAAGGCACACACCTCTCAGAAAAGGTCTAACAGCTGAAAATGCATATCAGAGCAAAAACCAAGTCCTGAGGTCAAGATAACTGCCTGTAGAGCTCAGTGACAGACTTGTGTTTAGGCAATGATTTCAGAAAGAGTTCAGAAAAAAATCTGCTGCATTGAAGGTTCACAGAAGCATGTAGCCTCCATTATCCATAATGGAAGACGATTGGAACAACTAGGACTCTAGAAAATGTCTACCAGCCCCCATCCAAGCTGACAGAGCTTGAGAGGTGAAAAGGTGAGGCAAAGAATGGCAGATAATTGCCAAATGCAGATGTGCAAAGCTTGTCACATCATACCCAAAAAGACTTGAGGCTGTAAAGGTGCTTCAACTATGTACTGAGTTAAGGGTGTGAATACTTATGCAATGTACTTATTTTAGTGTTTTATTTTTAATAAATTTGTATAATATGCAAATCTGGTTTTTGCTTTGTCATTATTATGGTGTATGGAGTGTAAATTGATGTGGGGAAAAACTAATTTAAAGCAGTTTAACATAATGCTGCAACAAAACAAAATGTGAAAAAATGAAGGGGTATAAATACTTTTGCAAGGCACTGTAAAACCAGCCTAGGCTTGTTGGCTGGTCGTAGCTGGTTTAAGCTGGAAGTAGCTGCTTTTAGCTGATCTCCCAGCCTGACCAGCCTGGCCAGGCTGGGAAAGTGGCCAAAACCCCTCTAAAACCAGCCTGCTGACCAGCTATGACCAGCTAAAACCAGGCTGGTTGACCAGCTAAAACCAGCCAGCCAGCCTAGGCTGGTTTTAGCTGTTTTTTTTTTCACCAGGGAAAAGGAATAAAAGAGATGGTGTTTTACTGCCACTAATGTTTTACTGCATTTCAACTGAACACTGAAGTGGATTGTACAGTCGTGGCCAAAAGTTTTGAGAATGACACAAATATTAGTTTTCATCAAGTTTGCTGCTAAACTGCTTTTAGATCTTTGTTTCAGTTGTTTCTGTGATGTACTCAAATATAATTACAAGCACTTCATACGTTTCAAAGGTTTTTATCGACAATTACATGACATTTATGCAAAGAGTCAGTATTGGCAGTGTTGGCCCTTCTTTTTCAGGACCTCTGCAATTCGACTGGGCATGCTCTCAATCAACTTCTGGGCCAAATCCTGACTGATAGCAACCCATTCTTTCATAATCACTTCTTGGAGTTTGTCAGAATTAGTGGGTTTTTGTTTGTCCACCCGCCTCTTGACCACAAGTTCTCAATGGGATTAAGATCTGGGGAGTTTCCAGGCCATGGACCCAAAATTTCAATGTTTTGGTCCCCGAGCCACTTAGTTATCACTTTTGCCTTATGGCACGGTGCTCCATCGTGCTGGAAAATGCATTGTTCTTCACCAAACTGTTGTTGGATTGTTGGAAGAAGTTGCTGTTGGAGGGTGTTTTGGTACCATTCTTTATTCATGGCTGTGTTTTTGGGCAAAATTGTGAGTGAGCCCACTCCCTTGAATGAGAAACAACCCCACACATGAATGGTCTCAGGATGCTTTACTGTTGGCATGACACAGGACTGATGGTAGCGCTCACCTTTTCTTCTCCGGACAAGCCTTTTTCCAGATGCCCCAAACAATCGGAAAGAGGCTTCATCGGAGAATATGACTTTGACCCAGTCCTCAGCAGTCCATTCGCCATACTTTTTGCAGAAGATCAATCTGTCAGTGATGTTTTTTTTTTTTTTTGGAGAGAAATGGCTTCTTTGCTGCCCTTCTTGACACCAGGCCATCTTCCAAAAGTCTTGGCCTCACTGTGCGTGCAGATGCGCTCACACCTGCCTGCTGCCATTCCTGAGCAAGCTCTGCACTGGTGGCACTCCGATCCCGCAGCTGAATCCTCTTTAGGAGACGATCTTGGCGCTTACTGGATTTTCTTGGACGCCCTGAAGCCTTCTTAACAAGAATTGAACCTCTTTCCCTGAAGTTCTTGATGATCCTATAAATTGTTGATTTAGGTGCAATCTTAGTAGCCACAATATCCTTGCCTGTGAAGCCATTTTTATGCAACGCAATGATGGCTGCACACGTTTCTTTGCAGGTCACCATGGTTAACAATGGAAGAACAATGATTTCAAGCATCACCCTCCTTTTAACATGTCAAGTCTGCCAATCTAACCCAATCAGCCTGACATAATGATCTCCAGCCTTGTGCTCGTCAACATTCTCACCTGAGTTAACAAGACGATTACTGAAATGATCTCAGCAGGTCCTTTAATGACAGCAGTGAAATGCAGTGGAAAGTTTTTTTCGGGATTAAGTTCATTTTCATGGCAAAGAAGGACTATGCAATTCATCTGATCACTCTTCATAACATTCTGGAGTATATGCAAATTGCTATTATAAAAACTTAAGCAGCAACTTTTCCAATTTCCAATATTTATGTAATTCTCAAAACTTTTGGCCACGACTGTAGGTATAGCTATATTTTTGGAATTTTTGGAGGTATTTTTCCAATAAGCCAGTGTTGCTTGTATGGTTATTATTCCAATGTTATTCATAGACTTGCTCTGATTCATTTAAAATTATATAAGTAAATCCAAATCCAAGTAAATCCTGCTGGGAAGAAATGTCTGAGCTAAGTTGTTTAGATGTATTGTTCCTTTCGTTCTGAAGTGTGTGGGTGTAAATACTCATGATTATCCTACGCTACCTTGAAGAGTCAGTGCTCCCACGGTATACCAAAAACTGTGTGAGATTGTGAAGGAATTCTTTTCTTTCTCTGGTTTCTCCCATTCACAGGGGCTAATCCTAAAAATAAAAACAAAACAAAACAATTCTAGTTTCATTTGACAATTTGAAATACCTTGGAATAGCGTGTAAACCATGGTATAAGTGCCATGGTTTTAACATTCCACCCTTACCGCGACACTAAGAAGATGCAGATGGATGTCAGCAGGTAGGCGACCAGTACACCCATCCACATCTCAGTGGAGAACAGGTTAAGAAGACTGAGGAACTGCGAGTCATCAGAGGCCAAGTCTTTCCTCAGGATGAAACTAAGACCCGTCTGCATGAAGGGTTTGGTCATGTCAACAACTGCCTCACGTTTAGCTATAAGAGTTAGAGGCGCCACAGCGATGTCTGCTTCCTGCAGAAATGAGCAACACACACATAAACACACAAGGAGGGTTTCTTTGGACACTTCTTGCACAATACAAACAAAATTTAGTAGAAACAGATGCATGAATGAATTTTCATATTAGATGAACACAGAAATAAATAACATTGGAATAATAAAGAAACAAGTATAAATACATAATTTTTTATTTCATGTGATCAAAGCTGAATTTTCAGCAAGATTACTTCAAGATTTAGTGTCACATGATCCTTTAGAAATCATTCTAAAATACTTGCTACTCAAGAAACATTATGCTTAATATTTTTTGGTGTTTTGTCACATTATATATATCTTTACTGTCTATATTATCTTTACTTTTAATGTATTGTAGATTTATGAACTGTTTGATACTATTAGAGATAAAATTGTAACCATCGAGCATCTCCTGGGGAACAATTCCACTCATTCTCTACTATAAGAGAGAAAGAATTGTATAAACGTGTTAAATCATCTAAACCAACAACATGTATGTTAGACCCTATTCCATCTAAGCTACTAAAAGAGGTGCTTCCAGATGTCATAGATTCTCTTCTGAATATTAATAATTTGTCATTGTCATTAGGATTTGTCCCCAATACATTCAAACTGGCTGTTATTAAGTCTCTCATTAAAAAAACACAACTTGACCCCAATGAATTAATTAATTACAGACCAATCTCAAATCTCCCTTTTCTGTCAAAGATACTAGAAAACGTAGTATCCTCACAATTGCGTTCCTTCTTACAGAAAAATAGTATCTGTGAGGGTTTCCAGTCAGGTTTTAGACCGTATCATAGTACTGAGACTGCTCTTAGTAGAGTTACAAATCACCTGCTCTTATTATCCTATCGTGGTTGTATCTCTCTATTAGTGCTACTGGATCTTAGCGCTGCGTTTGACACTATTGACCACTACATTCTTTGCTTAGACTTGAAATTTCTGTTGGCATTAGCGGAAGTGCATTGGCATGTGGCAAATGAGTGCAGTATGGAGTACCTCAAGGCTCAGTACTAGGGACATTACTTTTTACGCTTTACATGTTACCCTTGGGAGATATCATCAGGAAACATGGTGTTAGCTTTCACTGTTATGATGATGATACTCAGCTCTATATTTCTTCACGACTAAACATACCAATTTGAAAAACGAACAGAATGCATAGCTGATATAAAAAAAGGATGGCGAGTAATTTCTTACTGCTAAATTCTGAAAACAAAACAACAACAACAAAAAAAACAAAAAACAAAAAAAAAACAGTGGTGTTAATTATTGGACCTTAAACCTCTGCATGCAATAACTTAAAACATTGTCTAATACTTGATGGTTGCTTTGTCAATTCTTTGTCATCAGTTAGGAACCTAGGTGTGCTATTCGATAGCAATCTTTTGTTCAAAAGCCACATTTAGCATTTGCAAAACCGCATTTTCCCATCTCAAAAACATTTAGAAATTACAACCTCTGCTCTTAATGTCAAATGCCGAAAAGTTTATTTATGCTTTCATGACCTCAAGGATAGATTATTGTAATTGGATCAGCACCTAGAGACAAACTCAACAGCCCTGAATGTCAACTAGATGAGCTCCAGAGATGGATCATCAGTGAAGACCTCGTCACCTAGATGGCCTGTGAAATTACTTTGACGCTATATAAATAAATTAAATAAAGGTGACTTGACTTGACTTAAACTTGGAACTACGTTACTCAAAAATGATGATACTCACCCCTCTGACAATTTCTCCAATCATGCCATTCCAGTTGCCGCTGTCATCTGTTGTGCCATATCGGCTGTCCTTTACAAGCTGAATATCATACTTAAAATCTAATTTCTTGGAGATAGCTGAGAGCAGGTCAATGCAGAAGCCCTCCAGTTCAGAGCCTTTGGACATTACATATGGTTCCTCCTGCAAGGGATTGTGGTTTAATGTCAGACAAAAACATTATTTAGTTATAGATGATTATAGACACAAATGAGTGACCCAGATAGAATGTATTTAACTTACCTTGATGGTTGTAACTTTTAATACCTGTGGTCCTAAAATATAAAACAACATTTTATTTAACTAGTTACAAATGGATATGAATTCTCCACTAACTCTTCATTACTACAGAGATCAGATTAAATGGCTTAGTCTTTTGAAGAATGTGGGTGACCAAACTGTTGCTGGTCCCCATTGACTTCTGTAGTATGAGAAAAACAACATGAGGGTGAATTAAATATAACATAAATTTTATTTTTGGGTGAACTATCCCTTTAACATTTAGGGTTAAGAGTTTGTTTAAATCAGTGACCCTAAGTATTGAGCGGTTGTAAAAGTGATGCTTGACTTAGTAAACCCCACTAAATATTCTACATTTTTATGACACAATATGATTTTCTTCTTGTCTCTAATTGGCTGTTAGATGTCAGGGGTTTTGCGAGCTAATCCAATTTTAAAATCAGTGAGTAGGACCAGGAAAAAAAAAAAAAAACACCGCTTGTCTTAATTTGACAAGGGCAGAGCACTTGGATGGCATTCCTGGTTGCTAATGAAGCATTCTGTCATGCTGGGATGTACTTTGCACTCTTCTTTAAACAACCACTAATATTCCCTAATTTAGCAGACGAAACAATGTCCCACTTGTGCTGCAGTGCGATGGTGAAACGGTCGCCTCACGGCCACTAATCTTGCTTTGACCAAATGGGACTTAAAAGGAGATAGTTGGAAATCAACAAAAGCTTGCTTTTGAGTGTGCACGGCCTCCTGCAGCGGAACGGATGCGGTGAGAGTTTGAAAAAGTTCCAGCAACTCTCTACAGAAAGCGCTTACAAAATGATGGGAAAGTGCCCCGCTTGTCTGGCTGCAGCATCTGAGACCACTTGGAAGTTCCTCTGTTTATTGTTTTGATCCTGCTTTTTAATGCAGACCAGTTCACATTATCCAGCAGACATGCTGAAAGATGCATGAATCTGTATGTCAGTCTAGAATCATCAAAGCTGTTTTAAATTTTCTTTTCATCTGACATTCCATGAATTCATAAATTAAAGAAGTTCCAGAATTTCCAGAACAAAATGTACAGATAATTCAATCACCCCCTTGTCATCCAAGATGTTCATGTCTTTCTTTCGTCAGTCGTAAAGAAATAATGTTTTTTGAGGATTATGGATTTCTCTCCATATAGTGGACTTCTACATCGCTGTAGAAGTACCGACCCAGTGTTTACAAAGTAAATGATTTTGGGATGATTTTGAAGTTGGAGAAGAAAATGAGATTGGAGTTTTTCGACATACCCTAACTTTCTTGAACCGGAATACAAAGAGTTGACGCAGAGCTAGACAAGATGAACATTTGAGGTCAAAACAATATATATATTGTCAATTATTTTTGAAAATAACCGATCGTTTCCTAGATAAGACCCTTCTTCCTCTGCTGGGATTGTTTAGAGCCCTTTGAAGCTGCATTTAAACTGCATTTTGGAAGTTCAAACTCGGGGCACCATAGAAGTCCACTAGATGGAGAGAAATCCTTAAATGTTTTCCTATAAAAACATAATTTCTTTACGACTGAAGAAAGAAAGAAATTAACATCTTGGATGACAAGAGTGTAAGTAAATTATCTGTGCAATTTTGTTCTGCAAGTGAATTTCTCTATTAAGATTTCTTTGAGCATATAGAGGAATTGTTTTCACATATACTAGTGTGTACAAATATGTAGGCTGTTTGAGAGAATACTCAGTTGTGTCATTTGCAACAATTTATGAGAAAATTTGAAGGTAAAGTTAGAGTTAAACTGCTTGAGCATTGTTGAATAAGCCTGGGCAGTTTCTCTTGAGAATACGTGTTGTTGTCTGAGTTTCATCCGTGCGACACTCAGCAGGCCTCCATCAGTGTCACAGCATATCACTGACACCCCTCATCCTCCCATTCAAACCATGAAAAACGTACATGCCATCAAAACTGAAGTCATGTCATGGGCTGCCCCGCATTAGTGACTGCTTGGTTAGCGGTGGCTAATTGATTAATCACACTCATTGTAGAGAATAGCAGCAGTGTTCTCCGGTTTGAATGCTGACTGCTCCATGCCTGGCGGGATGTCATGAGATAGTGCCAGCGCAGTGCCATGCCTCAGACTGAAACATGCCCTGTCAGACTAATATTGGCTCTATCTACATCCTGCTTTGTCTCAGCCTCAGACGGCACGTCCGTGGACCGTCTGGTTATAGGCGCTGGTAAACCCTATTCACCTCAGACCACTAAAATCCTTTTGTAATGACAACATCACATGAGCACTCATGAAATGGTTTCAATTGTCATGATGATGAATAGCTCATGGTGTTTATGAACTCATCAAGGGGTAAAAAGCATTTTGCATAAAACATGACAAGAGTCCAAATCGACCCATTTTCAGCAAAAGAACAAAATGTTAACAAAATAAAAAACTATGCAACCATATTAAAATAATTTGGTCATTGGTGTATCCTGAACACTACAACTTTTCATAAAATAGTAAAAATTAGTTGACAAGCTAGCAGGCTGCTACAATTAGCATTTCAGAAAAAGATCTAAGCTGTACCTGAAATCGCATACTTCCCTACTATGTGAACAACAGTATGTGAGGCAAGTAGTATGTCCAAATTCATAGTATTCAAAAATTACCATCCCATGAGGCCACGGGAGGGAATTTATAAATAGATGTGAAGCGACGCAACTGAGGCAGATAGGTCATATGACAGTAACAACGTGGCAGACAGCTGCATCTGAATTTCATTCCCATATTCATATTATATAGTGTTTACTTTTGTAATGATTGTAAATTTAATTTAAAATCCTAAAACAGTATCTACTTAGACAATATGTGATTTTGAATGTAGCACTGGCCACCAGATTTTTGGTATAGTCAGTGGTTAAAATATGCACCTTTTAAAGGGGCCATATGATGCAGTTTCTTGTTTCCTTTGTCTTTGGACAAGCTGAGTTTTGCATAGATAAAATCTGTAAAGTTGCAAAGCTTAAAGTCTCAAACCCAAATAAATATTTATTATAAAAGTTAAGATTCAGCCATGCCTTCTTAAAACAGCTCGTTCAAACACGCCCCCACATGTCTATGTCAAGGGGTGAGTAGATTAGCATAACACTGCCCATATGTATATGGAAAGAAAGAAGGCATAACTTTTACTGGCTGTTATAGTGTTGCAGCTGCCATGTTGTGGAGATGCAGTGTGTTTCATTGCGAAAACGAAAGTACTTTGTTTAGCCATCCAAATGAGGACACAACTAGAAATCAGTGGTTAAGTTATATTTACAACTCTGTTCTGAAACAGTACAATGCAAATATTCGAGTGGGTGTTGCGCATTTCACGGAGGACTGTTTCCTGAACCTGGAAGAGCAGCTTACAATGCCAGCTGTACACAAAGGGTTAAGGCTATAAAGTGGGGCAATTCCAATGTTGCAAGGACAGTCTGCGCTTCTGACTGACAGCCTGTAAGTAGGTTTTCATATTTAAGGAATTTGCTACTGACTATTCAAACGTGTAGAGTAGTGCTTGTAACGTAAAAAGTAAAAAGACCGTATGAGTCATTATAATCAGTGGTTATGTCCCCACTGGATGCAACAAATGCCTCATTTATAATGTGTTTTATTGTTTCTGTCTCGTTGCGCAGAGAATTGGCATCACAACATGATAAGGGGCGTAACATTTTGTTTATACGATTGAGGTATTCGGCCAATCACAACGCACCGGAGAGCTGGCCAATCAGAGAACACCTCAGTTTCCATCAACGATGAGTTTTGTAAAAATCGAAGCGTTTCAGAAAGGCGGGGCAGAGAGTAGCAACAATAATGTACAGTATGTGGAAAATAATATTTTTTTTGAACCTCAAAACCGCATTAAACACATCACATCACACCAAATGCACAAAATAATGCTCTTTTTTAGCAACATCATGTGACCCCTTTAAGGATCGGCTTCTAGTTTATTAGCCGTGAAAATAACGAGAGGAATAACAATGTGCAGTAAACGATAAAACTGTTTGCACTACAAACCAGTGTTCATTATTAAGATAACACATTAAAATAATATGATAAGACACACCTATTTGCAAAACCAAGCAGCAAACAAGCTGTTTGTACAGCTAAAAATAGCTGGACATGGATGAGACCGGAAGTCAGACCCATACAATTTACAAATGGCCACACCCGCTCTTACAGGAAAAATAAGGTGGATAATGTTGGTATAAAGCAGCAAATGCTAATCTTAGTTTTACAAAATGATGATAAAAATGAAGACAGCACTTAAATCATGTTTACAGGGTCTTACTTTTAAAAATGTAGTTGCGCAACTTAATGTTTATGTTTTTATTGTAGATCTAAACTGTCAATTTTGGTTCCCATTTATCTGAATGGCAGTTTCTCAGCTGGCACAGAAGCCCAAGAATGACATGTTTTACAATCCTCCGTATTTACTAATTGAAACCACAAAACTTTCTGAGCTGTTTACTTTAAACTAAATCTTGTGTGACTAATCTCTACCTAAACTAAACTCTGGAGCTCCAGGGAAATTACATCATGACAACAATGATCATAAGAACGCACTCAGTACCAAACCATCCTAGCAACTATCCTGAGCTGTGACAGCAGACATTTACAATTTTTTGAAGAGCCCCCCAGTAAAAGAATCAAACTGCACTAAAACATCTACTATAATGTAAAATATTATAAGAGCGCTGCAGTCGAGACATCAAAACCAAGAAGACTAATTCGAAGATTAAGACTAAGATTTTTGGTTTGGGTTTTTATAATTAATTAATTAAAATAGTCAAAAGTATTCAAATTATTAAAAGTAAAATAAGGTCTGGTAAACCTAACTCAACTGATTCTTAGATATTTGTTGTACAATGTAAACTGCACACACTCAAACGTATTATTACGAACATACGCTTATTACAAACATACATTTTAAAAAATAAACACAACTGCTTTAAAATTCCTGTTTTTAGTATGGGTGTGTAATTTACATTTCAGAGCAAATGTCCAAGTATCGTTAATTTATATTTACCACAGACCACAAAAGTGAAAAACCCCATTATGAAAACACATTAAAAAAAAAAAAATTCGAGAGAACTTCTAGGTTTTGACAGCAATGCCATAGAAGAACCATTTTTTGCTTATTAATAGTTAGTAAGGTAATTGTTAAGTTTAGGCTTTGGGTAGGATTAAAGAAGGAAAATTAATTAAAATGTAAAATATTTGGGAAAATGGGTTCCTAAACTAAAGTTTTACCAAAATTATTAAACTCTCTGCTGCCCCCACCAACTCTGGAAAAGTTCTTTGGTTTAACTCGGTTGTAAGACATAGAAATGATCTTGTGATCTCAACATGGCAAGTAAAAAACTTCTTTAAGCTTACAAATACACTTGGTGAGAGAAAACAAGTGACTTTATATTTAATATTTTCACAAACAAAATTGGACTATATGAAAAGTCAAATTTCTGATACAAATGCATTCAAACAATGTATGAGCTTCACAAGGTTTGTTCATAAGGCAAAGCAAAAAGCTTTATGTTAAAAACACTATTAACTACACATTCACCTAGTTGTAGTCTAATCATGTTTAATATTACAGTTTGTAATGACATTACCTGCAGTGCAGACCCCAGCCAGCAATGCTGATGAGAGCAAGATGAATCCTACTGGAGCCATTTTACCACTAGTAACTTGCACTGGAATGACATACATAGTGTTATCAAAACATGATCTATTCAAGAATCCATTCCAGATGTGCAATTAACATTTTATCTGAAAGATCTCTTTAAACATTTGTCATTGTGCACTTTTAAATGTTGCATTTTTCTAGCCCAAATTTAACAGGCAGACAAAGCCAAGATCAAAATGCTTAAACAAAAGAGTTTAACTTACTAAGCAGCTTTAAATGAGCAAAAACTTGGTAATCTTACCATAAACTGTAGTCACCCCCTTATTATTGCTCAATGCATGAAAGCTGCACACTATATAAAGCTTACACATACACCCAAGAGACTGAAAACAGCCAATAGGAGAACAGGGGATGTCTTGAGTGGGGGGAAAGGGGTGGTTGTGTCTGACCACAACAAATCCACAAGGATTTATGGGTAGGCAAGCCATGAGGGAGATTGAAATTTGGACAAAGAATAACAAGCATGTGATCCTGCAAACAAGGGACCTGAGAGCTGTGCACAGGGCGTGCAGAAATGATTCTCTACAGATGGTCATAGACTATTCAATGGAGAGCTGGATTTTATTGTTAGGCTTTTTAACTCTCTAAAATGGCCTACTCCTAATTTATAACCCCATAGAATGGACCTGGCGTGAACGTAGGGGCTTTTCAACCTCTGCAGCATGGCTCCACTACAGACGGCAACTTGAAAACTCGAGTGAAACTAAACCACCGTGAAAAATACACATCCAAAGTGAGCGGCTCTGCGGCTCGAATCCTAATGAAGTGAACTTTTGTTAGAAAGACAACAGCCTACAATCTCTGTCACTCAAAGAGTCATGTAAATCCCAAGGCGTTTTTTTCAGCCGCACAGAAGGATTCGACTATGGTCCGTCTCACCAGCCATCGTAGTCTTGGTAACCGTGGCCCTCGGCATGCCTGAGCTTTTATCCAACACGTCAGTCATAAGTGACGATGAATAGGTCATGGTGTTTACGAACTCATCATGGGTTAAAAACGGCGGCAAGTGCTCAAAACATCTTGGGTTTTGACAATAACCATTTCCAGTCAGAACCGGCACTGTGCAAATGAAAAAAAAAATAAAAAAGGAAAATGGACAGAAGATCTTATAATTGTGTTTTGGTCTTAGAAGTAATTGGACATCCAGTGTGGGGCAAGCCTTTATTCTGGGACATTTTTTCTCAGCGGGGATTCTCTGTGCAGGGCTAAAGAGGTTGGAAAGGGTGAAGGCAAATAAAAGCGGCTCTTCTCAGGATGGGCCAGAATTACAGCACAGGGGGCAACGTCTTTGGACAGAGCTCTTCTGCATTTTCTTTATGTAGATGTCAGCTTTAAAGACACAATTTGGAATTGCTCAGACAGTGCTAGTCATGCGCTAAGACTGAATCTAGTTAGTATTATTATGTTATTAATATCAACAGCGCACTGTAAAATGTAATAAGTTCTGACAAATGCTTAGTATAGTTCACTTACACAAGAGTTCTAGTAACTAAAAAGGTAGGGAGTACTTGATTGTACATTTACTTTAGGTTTACTCTTGCTACTCAGAATTACTGACTCAGAGAGCACACTGTGGCATGAATAAATTATGCAACTGCTTTGTTTTACTGCTGTTTTTTTTTTTTTGCCAACAATTGTATCTGTTGTCTGGTGTCAGAAGTAGCACAACAAAAAGAGAAAATGAAATGGTTATTGTTACAATTAATATATAATTTTTATATATAATATATAAAAAATGTTAACATTGTTGTGTTTAGCATGCTGAAGGTTGAAGTCTGTGTGTGACTCAAGCATGCTCAGTAGCAAAATGTTGACACAAATGTTAAACTCAGTTATAAGCTTCATGAGGAGTTTATGACAAATGTAAGCAATACATTAAAAAAGACCCTTAGTGAATCTTAGGTCAGCGATCAAAAGCAATTTATTTATCAAATCCTTTTGATCCAAACCAAATAACTGGTTTCATATTGCATCGCGGCATCAACACTTAAAATGTGTAAAGAAGACTGCACTAGAAGCCTGTAAATGTGCTTTGGTTTCACAATCCAAAGACCTGCAGGATAGACAAAACAGTGACCCCAAATTGCTCTTAGTTCTGGATGTGTTCTTCCTGCATTCTCATGACTCTGCTTGACATTTGATTATACAGACATACAGACCTTGTGACATTTCCCTGCATAAGAGGAAATTGCATGGATCTGAAAGCCATGCAATTCATGGTATGCATTCCCTGTGGATACTGAAAGAACAGTCATTGGATAGCTGGATTTAATTGTTAGACTAATTTTTAACTCTCTAAAATAGTTCTTGCATGCTACATGGCACATTTTAACCTTTGCAGCATGCAGTTTCGCTTTTTGTGCTACATGAAAAGTTGGTCATATGAGATGTGTATAGTAATTTCACATTTTGTGCAGCTAAAATTAACGATGAATATGCTCTTGCATCTCTTAACATGCTAATATTTCTAAGCATACTAAGTTTCTCTTTATTATTACATTATTTAAGCCAGCTATATATCCGGTTTACTTTAGGCAAAAGTGCATGGGGTAGTCTTCATTTCTCAAAAAAAAAAAAAAAAAGGGTAGATGAATGTTTAGAGAAACCTGTTTATGTTTACCAGCAACATTAGACTTACATTTACATTTACATTACATTTATTCATTTAGCAGACGCTTTTATCCAAAGCGACTAACAATTGGGAATACAACAAGTGATTCATCCTAAGGAGGCAGATCAACATAGGAAGTGCTCAAAAATACCATATATCAGGCGTTGTTAGAAGAGTGCAGGCTAGAAGGGGAAGATCAAGAAAGAGAGGAGAATTTTTTTATTTAATTTTTTTTTTTTTTTATAGAGTCACATAGTGTCGAAAAAGATGGGTTTTCAACAGTCGCTTGAAAACTGTTAAGGAGTCTGAATTCCGGATAGGTGTGGGAAGATCATTCCACCAGGCAGGAACGTTGAACGAGAATGTTCTGGAAAGTGATTTCATACCTCTCTGTGGTGGTACAATGAGGCGTCTTTCACTAGAGGATCTCAGACTTCTGGAAGGAGTGTAGATGCGTAGTAGTGAATGGAGGTAGGCAGGTGATGAGCCGGTGGCCGTCCTATATGCCAGCATCAGTGTCTTGAATTTGACGCGTGCTGTAACCGGTAGCCAGTGCAGTGATATGAAGAGAGGTGTGACATGGGCCTTTTTGGGCTCATTGAAGACCAGTCGTGCTGCTGCATTCTGAATCATTTGTAGAGGTCTGATTGTACATGCTGGAAGACCAGCTAAAAGAGCATTGCAATAGTCCAGCCTGGAAATGACCAGGGCCTGGACGAGGAGTTGTGCAGCATGCTCTGTTAGGAAGGGCCTGATCTTTCTGATGTTGTGCAATGCAAACCTGCAAGATCTAGCAGTTTTAGCAATGTGATACAAGTGTACAGTGGCTTTCAAGAAAGGCAATTTTGGCAGCTGAAAGATATAATTAAAAAAACTAAAATGCATGTTGGGTAACACCATAATAAAAACTCTCATCATGCACTGTAGTATGGAAAATTATTGTCACCACTGTTGAGGATTGTATGATAAGTGTTCATGTCTAAAAGCCTGAGCTGAAACACTTATCTTTTTCTCAAAATTGAAGCATTTCAGTGGCAGTTGTTTAGCAAGATTTGTTTTATATATTTTTGTAACAGCTGAATGTCAGTCAATAAACCAAAGACAGACAACCTTACAATGTTCATTCACTGTGAGTTATAAGCAGAAAGCATAAATCAATCTGCTACTTCATAGTTTGATTCAGCAATACACAAATGTTTACTGGGAAATAATATTGCAATTACTCAGAAGGAAATTACTTTGCATTAGAAAAAGAGACCAACTAAAGCAAACCTTAACCACAATTATGGTGGCATCATGTTTTTTTTTTTTTTGGTCACCATTGTTGAGATTCATATGCTGATTCTGTGAGTCTGGTTGACACCATGAATAATAACTTTTATGAAAAACTCTTTGTAAAGTCTTTTATATTATCTGATTATCACAAGGCCTTACTTGTTGGTTTTTAAAGTGTAGTGTTTTTATATCTTTCTTTGCATGGGATTAAAATATGAAGGCTTACCCCCAGTTTCACAGACAAGGCTTAAGCCTAGTCCTAGACTAAAATGTAAATCTGAGCTGTTTCAACTGAAAGAAACTTGCACTGACTGATCTGGAAATATATTAGTGCCTTTGTTTTGTCTCAAGATGCACACCAGCAGTTTTTTTCTAAGCCCATTTATAAAAAAATACTTAAATGTCCTAATTGAACTATAGCCTAATCCTGCCTTAGTCTAAGCCCTGTCTGTGAAACTGGGCCTTAGAGTTTACAGTTGTGTTGATTTAATGAAAACTCGGTTTCCAAATAGATATTCAAAACTTCTTGCCAAAGTGATGAAGTCCAATAAACTCAAATAGTTAAGTTAAGGTGTTGAGAAAAAAATTGAATTTTTGGGTCAATTAGACTTGGTTCATGGTTGTGAAAACATGAAAACTTAAGTTCAACCAATATGTTTTTCAGTTGACTTAGCTAAAAAAGTTAAATGCTTATTAATTAATATAGTATGTTGCCTCAATTTACTGCAAGTCTTTTCAACAACTACATATAAGTTAAATGAACTTAACTAAACTGTTTGCTAAACTTAACCGAGTCAGTGCAACAAGATGACTTGACTAAGTCAAGTTGTGTCAACAAATCATTTTCATAGTGTAATGATTTTATTTGATGGTGAATAAAGGCATTTTAATCTGTTATTTTTGTATTCCGAAGAAGAAAGTAATTTGTCTATCAACAGGCTGATATTACGTTATTAAATACTAGCAATAATAAATAGTATTGTACATATTTGGAATATACAAAGTTCTTTATTTTCCACACACATTCACACTCACAATGCTTCCCTTTATTTTTATGGACTATGTAGGAAAACACCACACCCTCATTTACTATTGCCTACTTGAGTTTACTAACGTAGTCCATCTGACAGAGAGAATGAAAAAATAAGTGAATTCAGTCAATGATGAACACCTGCTGTTAACAAGCAGAATCACTGATCAAAAGTCAAACAAGAACTGAGAAAAAGAGATGAAATGAGCAGAAACACAAGAAGTACAACTGACTTCAGCCATATGAGATGAAATCATCTGAGGATTAGATGTTGATGTTTTAATGTTTCATTTGATGTTAATCAAATGCATTGTGGAGATAAGTGGTATATTTAGTTGGGCTCTTTAACCTTGACTTAAGAATTATTTTTTTTTGATTACTATAACTTTGTCTTTAAGATGCTTTTATAATGACACAATTGTTATGACCGGGCACAACCATCACCATCAACTGGCCTGGTTCACTGATTTCTTTTTAAGTTTAATTGTATTAGTGCTCAGTGATTATGACAACCAAGTAACATCAGTGTTTATTCGAAAATATGAAAGATGCGCAAACAAATTATACTTAAAACATTTTGAACTGAAGCAAAGAGAGACATCAAGAATCAGCATTTGAATCTTAACAATGGTGACAATCAAAAGCTTCATGCTGCAACTTATCCATGATCCCCAGCATGCATTGTGGCATGGAAAAATGATGCAGTAGAATTGTTATTTTCTTTAATTCTTTTATTTTGCTTTTGTTTACGTGTTGAGTTTTAGTAGCATGTTTCGTGATTTTTTGAGATTCTTCAGAGTGATGTGTTTAACAGCTTTTTATAAGAAATTGTGCAGCATTGCTTGCTTTTTTCATGCTTTAGTTTCACTTCAGTGTAAAGTAAGAAACACTGGATGAAAACAGCTAAATAAGCATTACATAATGTCTATTTCATTATTATAACATAACCAACAATAGATGATTTTCTTTCCTTGGCTCTGTTTTGCCATAATAAAACATAATTTACCAGGGTGTCCGCAGGGTCTTAAAAAGTATTAAAAGTTGATAAATCAATTATGAGAAAATTAAGGCCCTTAAAAGGTATTAATACATTTTGTTCAAGCGTTGTCCAAAGTGTTTGACTCCAAAAAAGCATAAATATATTTATTTTCCTCCTAATAGACCTTTTTCACAGAAACCGGAAATACGCAATCGCAGGGTATGCAGACTTCCTGTGTAATGTCAACACAGCAGAAAGCCGGGTAATTTAAAACTAAAATGGAGAGCGTCTACACAACTTCCCTCGCTGGTTTGCCAAAGATAACTTTTGCCGACCTCATAAGAGTCGTGTAGGAAAACTCCGTCACAAAGAGGAACAAATTGGATAAAGGATATACATTTTTCCACTAAGAGTTTATCCGCGTTTATACACGCTTAACGTGGCTTAACGTACGTAAAAAACGACCAGGAAACCCCAAATTTCTGTCATACCTTACTTGGAACAAACACTAACTACTATCAAAAGAACGAGCCCTTATTCCACAGACAAAGTGCATAATATCACGTTAAGCGTTTTCTCCCCCATAGAAGCCCATTATAAGGAAACAGCTTGGTTTAACTTACCTTAACAGCGACCAGGGAAGACCAAACTTCTGTTAAATTTCACTTATAATAAACACTTTCTGCTGTCAAAAGAATGAGCTCTTATTGAGCATATAAAGTGAATAATATCACGCTTTTCTCCCTATAGAACTCCATTAAGGAAAAAGCTTAACATGGTTTGTTATAATGGACTTCTATGGGGGGCGATCACTTTATATGCTGAATGAGAGCTCGTTCTTTTGACAGCAGCAAGTATTTATTATAAGGGAAATTTAACATAAGTTTGGTTTTCCCTGGTCGCTGTTGAGGTACGTAAACCACGTTACGCTGTTTCCTTATAATGGGCTTCTATGGGGGAGAAAACGCTTAACGTGATATTATTCACTTTATCTGTGGAATAAGGGCTCGTTCTTTTGATAGTAGTTAATGTTTGTTCCACGTAAGGTTTGACAGAAACTTGGGGTTTCCTGGTCGTTTTTTACATACATTAAGCCACGATAAGCGTTTTTCACATTGTTTAACTGGTTACCGGCATACCGGGGCGGAAATAGGTTTACACAGCAATTACGTATTTCCGGCGCAAAATACGGAAGTTGTGAGAAAGGTCTATATAAACAACGGCGTGCTCGATCCACGTGATTGGTTCGGGCCGGGGCGTGTCCGGGTGATGTCACGTAATTTGCGACAAACGCGGGAAGGTGATGTGACACTCTCCACATGTAGCGAAACCATAGAGCGAAATAGACAGCAAAATGGGAAAATGTAAGTTTTCGTACTCCTGGTTGGAGAAAAACGAGTTTAAACAGTGGCTGAAGCCTGTCGCTGAAAACAACCGCGAGGCCTACTGTACGTATTGTAAAAAGAAAATTAGTATATCGTCGATGGGCATAAACGCTGTAAAGTCCCACATGCAGCGTGCTAGCCACAAGGCTGCAACATATACCTCTGTAATTCTCTATGAGATCTTCTGTAGATGTCTGACAGAAATAAAGTCAATTCAGCTAGTAATGTGAAGCTGGCAATTCTGTTTTAGAAGTTGTTTAATTAGATCTTGAGATATGTAATGTCTTCTTTTATTTCAGTTTATTCAATCTAAAGTTGTGGCTGGAAGTCAGTTGTAGTTCTTGTGTTTCTCTTCTCATTAACAGCAGGTGTTCATCACTAATGCACAATCACTTAATTAATCAAATAAGTATCTCATTAACTTCAGCACTGCTTTAGTGTTCATCTAACCCTGCTTCCCAATATGCATGCTATCCACCCCATTTGCCCTAAATAGTATTGAAAATGACTAGTAGAATGGTATGCACTTTGGGATGCAGGCTAACACTCTTGTGTGGACACATATGTGTTCATTTAAAAGTGAGATATTTGTTGTGGGTTTTAAAGATGTAAGCTAAAAATAACAGCATGAAACATGATGTAACAGTAATCTGTAATTAATTTACAGTTGTGCTGCCAGTAGATCACCGTTAATTCAAGAAAAACAGTAATATACTGTAAAACGTAACAGTCAGATTTGCCTTGTTATAGTCATTGACTGATTTATTTCACTAATTCCATTCAAGAAGTGAAACTAGTATAATGTATACATTCATTCCACACAGACTGATATATTTCAAGTGTTTATTTCTTTTAATTTTGATGATTATAACTGACAACTAATGAAAACCCCAATTCAGTATCTCAGAAAATTAGAATATTACTTAAGACCAATACAAAGAAAGGATTTTTAGAAATCTTGGCCAACTGAAAAGTATGAGCATGAAAAGTATGAGCATGTACAGCACTCAATACTTAGTTGGGGCTCCTTTTGCCTGAATTACTTCAGCAATGCGGCATGGCATGGAGTCGATCAGTCTGTGGCACTGTTCAGGTGTTATGATAGTGGCCTTCAGCTCTTCTGCATTGTTGGGTCTGGCATATCACATCTTCCTCTTCACAATACCCCATAGATTTTCTTCTTCTTGTGCAATGGTCGTCTTTTGGACAACTGTCAAATCAGCAGTCTTCCCCATGATTGTGTAGCCTACAGAACTAGACTGAGAGACAATTTAAAGTCCTTTGCAGGTGTTTTGAGTTAATTAGCTGATTAGAGTGTGGCACCAGGTGTCTTCAATACTGAACCTTTTCACAGTATTCTAATTTTCTGAGATACTGAATTGGGGTTTTCATTAGTTGTCAGTTATAATCATCAAAATTAAAAGAAATAAACACTTGAAATATATCAGTCTGTGTGGAATGAATGTATACATTATACAAGTTTCACTTCTTGAATGGAATTAGTGAAATAAATCAACTTTTTGAAGATATTCTAATTATATGACCAGCACCTGTATTAAAATGAACTGCATTCATGTGTTTTTGCACAAGAGATATCTGTTCATTTAATATAGTTTTGTGGGTTACCTCTCTGCTGTTAAGTAGAGCATGTGCTTCAGTCAACGAATAGCCACAAACACTGAAGTTCTGCTTTATTTAAAGACAATAACTGCAAATTAGGACAGCTGTAAATGAACAGCACAATGCTGGGAACCACAGCTGCCAGTAATTTATTGTTATTTTATAGCACATTTTTACAGTGGATCTAAAATAGCTAATTTATAACTGTTTTCATCAAATACATACAGTATGATAGGGTTGAGACAACAGTGACTAAAGGTAATGATTCCACACATTGCTCAGATTCAAAATATCATGCCACTTAAAAATCTGCAGGTAGCCTTGGGTCTGCAAGAAAACAAGCAAATGAGCAGTGCTGGTGTCCAGAAGATGAAATAAGTCACCATTATAACCAGCATGAGTGTGATGACTTTGTGCCTTCTCTGTGCTGTGATGTAATGTTAAGTAGTGGGGAGGAACCAAGCAAAACACCATTATAATCAGAGACTGACCTCCAAGCTAAACTTGGAAAATCATTTATTTTGTCTTATGGGTAAAAACACAATTAGGGGAAGATGGCAACAGTCTGAGCGAGAACGAGGATGAACTTTTTGTGAAACCTATTTGTCTATTTACTTACTGCATTGCCATTACAGTTTCAGTAAGAAATATATTAACAACTAGGCTAACAATGCAGTTTTAATTTCAATGATGGATCATTAATGCTGTAAGGAAATTAATAAAATAATTAGGATTAGAAATAATTAGAAAACATTACTTAAAATGTAGATTAACAATGAATGACAGTGTTTAGAAGTCACCTATACCAAACTTAGTCCCTCTGCTGTCATGTGTTTTGGTGTTTTCTATATCTTTGAGAAGTACTAAAATAATGGACTGCTCTTAACATACAAGCCTGGTCTGCTTTGCACTTCTTTTACAGGTTTGTAGTTGAATAAATATAGAAACTTTGATTAAAACATTATCCATACTTCCAACGTAAGTTTTATGTCTCTGAACTTAGTAGACCCTTGAAAACGACCCATAATTACTTAAAAGTAGCGACAACTGTAATGCAGATCTAAATACCTAGCAATGTCATAATGTAGACACTCATCAATGAGCTTGACTTCTGCTAGTTTTACTGCAATCTCTACCTCAATCACTACCTTAACGTGGCCCATGTCGGTCTCCAAGCAAAAGGAGATGCAGAAATGCCATCAGTTTTCAAAAACAACAAATTTTGCTGTAACTTGAAATCATCAATCATGCTCAGATACTGCAACTGTCAATTTTGACTGCGCTCATTAATTTAAAAAAAAAAAAGACCTGCTCTTATCATTCGATTGGGGTTGTATGTCTCTATTAGTGCTGCTGGATCTTAGCACTATGTTTGACACTATTGATCACAACATTCTTTTGAAAATTATGTTGGCATTAGTGGAAGTGCATCGTTGATATAAAAAAACTAGATGACGAGTAACTTCTTACTACTACATTCTGGACCTAAAACCTCCACATGTAATAACCTAAAACACCATCTAATACTCGATGGCTGCTCTGTCAATTCTTTGTCATCAGTTAGGAACCTAGGTGTCCTATTCAATAGCAATCTTACATTCAAAAGCCACATTTCTAGCATTTGCAAAACTGCATTTTTCCATCTTAAAAACATATAGAAATTACGACCTATGCTTTCGATGTCAAATGCAGAAACGTTAATCCATGCGTTCATGACCTCAAGGATAGATTATTGTAATGCTTTATTGGGTGGTTGTTCTGCACGCTTAATAAACAAACTCCAGCTGGTCCAAAATGCAGCAGCTAGAGTTCTTACTAGAACCAGAACTGTCAACACTGCACTGACTCCCTATTAAACATTGTGTAGATTTTAAAATCTTGCTAATTACTTATAAAGCCCTCAATTATTGAGAGGGTGCTCACTGCAGAGCCATATGGGAGTAGCTGGAGCTCCAGCTCCCCCTCGCTGGAGGTAATGGGTGGAGATAGACACCTAACCACACCCTAACCCTACCCCTTACCCTATCCCTAAACATAACTCCACCCATTTGTCCACACAGAGGTGGAGCTGGACATCCAGAGAGGTGGAGCTGGAGGCCATTTGGCTCTGCAGTGAGCAGTACTTGCAATTATTCAGCTCCTCAGTACTTGAGCGAGCTATTATAGTCCCTCACGTCCGCTGCGTTCTCAAAACTCTGGCAATTTGATAATACCTAGAATATCAAAATCAACTGCAGGCGGCAGATCATTTTCTTATTTAGCGCCTAAACTCAATCTACCTAACACTGTTCGGGAGGCAGACACACTCTCAGTTTAAATCTACATTAATGACCCATCTCTTTAACCTGGCCTACACTTAACACATTACCACATTTCTATCATCCAAATCCATTAAAGGATTGTTAGGCTGCATAATTAGGTCAACCGTACACCTGATGCACTTGTTGCATCGTAAGAAGAATGGCATCTACACTAATATTAGTCTGTTTTGTTCTTATTCCATGTCACCGTAGCCACCAGATCCAGTCTGTGTCCAGATCAGATGGTCACTGCAGTCCTCCGGATCCAGTCTGTACCCAACCCAGATGGTGGATCAGCACCTAGAGACGACCTCAACAGCCCTGAATGTCAGCGGAGACCATATTAAGATGAGCCCCAGAGACGGATCATCAGTAAAGAACTCCAGCGGAACCAGATGAGTCCTTTGCAAACCTGACTTTGCTGCAACATTTTAGTGTTTGCAACTTTTGCACTATTGCCACTATTGTCCTATTTGATACTGTTGCTTTGTTAAAAACACTGTATAAATAAAGGTGATTGATTGATTGATTGATTGACTGATTAAAATTAATAATTTTAGCTAATCTTGACACTATCGAATGAGGTCAAAGAGTAATTGACCTGAACTGAAAAAAAAGCTACATTATCTTTAGTAGAGCTGCTTTATACTTAATAAAAATAAAAATGACTGATTTCTGGAAATTTGAATACAATAAAGCGCTATATATACTTGAAACTTGAATTTGATAGGGTGATTGTAAAGTCATGATTACCTTTGATATATCCAGTCATCCATAGAATTATGACCATATAAGCAGCTGACATTTGACCATACAGTCTCAAAGATAAAGCTGTTAACAGACTTATAATAGGCAAATAAGCTAACAAATAGAAGAATAGTAAGAAAAGTGATATATCGTCACTACTTGAAAAGTGAAACTTTTGTTTGTTAACTTCAGATACAAGAATACAGTAAAAAAGAAGAATGTAATTGGTAAAAATTTATTTCCCTGTTACTGAGTAGCATTCTTTAAAAAAAGTAATAAATGTTTTAGTGTACTTAGGACAATGACATTGAATAACACCTACATAACTGCATACCTAGACTCTAATAGACTGTACACTTTTAAATCATAAAATCTTTGAAACATAAAAATACAGTAGACCATTGGAGAAATAATAAAATCAAGTGACATACAATAAAATTTCAAAAGGTAAACTACTGTACATAAAGTGAAGATATGCAATTTTTATATGAATTACTGTATTTTTTGAGCTACACTTCATTAGTAACTAACTCAACTAAAGAACATACTGTAAGTTATAATTTTGCTAAATTAAAAACTAGAACAACAGAATATAGCAGTCATAATATCACCACATCTAAAACTATTTTAAAAATAGTTTCAAGGGACAATAAATTATTGTGACAAATACATCCCATGCTTGGTTACAAAATTTGTTCTCATACCATTAACAACAACACAAACAAATGCATTTGATTTTGGCTGCAGACTAATAAACATCTGAATCCAGGGAATAATTGTGGTGAATCAGTAGTGCTTACATTATCTATTGCTGCACTAAGCTGCATTAAAAAAAATACAGTACCACAGATGCCACAGGCATAATCTAATTTTAGAATGTTTGTAATAATTTTTTATATGCAATCTTATATATTTGTATATACCATTTTTAAAAAAATCCTCTGGTTTTGCACCTTTGGCTTTTTTTCAACACATGCATGCACATTTACAAATAATTTGTACAAACTAGCAAACCATTGCATCCAATTTAAAGTTTAAAGCTTAGCATCTCATCCCATTTAACGGCTCATTATTCAGGGCTAGGAGTAGGTCAACAGTGGACATTAAATTAAAAAAAAAAAGATTGTGTGCTTTTCAACTTTTTTCATCAAGCCAAAATGTAAGGTGTATTACAGTAGGTGCACATAAGAAATGTTTGACTGCTCAACATGTTCTTAATGTATCTTAATGAGTGATAGGTGGTGGTCAGCCACCTTGTGTCCATTTGCTTCCCACAAAAAGAAAAAAAAAAATTAAAAAACACTCTCGTCCTTTTACAGCCTGAGCATAAAGAAGACCTCATTGTCCGGGCTCAGAGGGTTTTGTTGGGGCGGTCCTGGTGGAAGCTGGCTCAAGAGATCCAAGCTAGCACAGGGACTGTGGGGTACACTACAAGCTCCTTCAGGATTGCCACGCTCTTCGATGGGGCTCCCAGACGTCCTAGTCAAGCTTTGTAGCCGCTGCCTCTCTTGGGCCTGCCTGGCACGGTTAGCGATGTATCTCACCCTGCTCTGGCTGCGTGAAGAAGTCCTCCTCAAAGTAGGCGTCTCCTCCTCTTCCTGTCCCGCTTCGGAATCGTTCCTGCACTGAGCGAAGTCTTTGCTAGTGAGGGGTTCCACATCAGTGAGCCTCTTGAGCTGCTCCGTTAGGTCATTCTGGGGTTTTCTGAAAGCTCTGCCTTGTTGGCGGCTTGGCCTCACGATGAAACTGCGGCTAATGCTGCGATACTTGCTCTCAAAATTACAAGCGATGTCGTCGGAAGTGAGATCTCCAAGACTCTTGGATTTCGAGCTGCTGTCCATGTCTTTTGCTGAGGGGGTGGTTGGCCTTCTGGAGCCAGCAGAAGCAGCGAGTGTGGATGACTGCTTCAAGCCCTCCATGTACAACCTGCTCCACGTGTGGCGCCTCTGCATGGGCCGGACGGGGTCTTTCTCGGCCACCAGAGGCCTGGGCTGTAACTCGTCCTCTGGCTCGCACATCTCACCGTCCCGCAGGTTGGGATTTGACTTGCTCTTGCTGACGAGCGAGACGTTGCACGCGGAAGCAGTCGACCGAGGCTGGCTGGTCCGGTTGGCCAACGATACTTGGTTGTCCGAGTAGTCCCGGGCAGCACTAAGACAGGTAAGGCTTTTTCTGGAAAGGTTGGGCAAGGACAAATCAATCACAGTGTCATTGGACGAAATGCTGGAAGACGATGACACGCTGTCCCGGTGGCTGCCGGGGTCGAGTTTGCTCCAAAGCCTGTCGTTTAAAGTGGCGTCAGTAGAGACTTCGGGGACCACTGATGGGCCGTCTGCTTTTATCGCTGCCTTCATTTGTCCTTCACTTTTGGTCCTTCTGACAGGGGTCCTCAGTCCAGTTTGCATGCTTCGTCCAATGTCTCTGTCAAACACCACCTTTAACGCCTGAATCCTTTGAGAGCCCTGAATGGTGGTTGTTTCCTTTATGGCGTCTATCTCTAGAGTCTGTCCTGTTTTTATTTCAGCGATATTGGGATCAGTAACTGCTTTTTGCACAACCTCGCCATCTTTCTGGTCTGGCAATGGGGGCGTATCACATCCAATGTCAAGGTAATTGGTGGAAAGTGAAGAGTTGATGTGGCTGTTCCCAGAATCCTTGCCACTGGTGCTATATGGGCCGATACACTGGGTTAGTGCAAATGATTTCAGGATGTCCTCATTAATTTTCACAGGGCTGAGACTTTCCCCATTGGAAGATGTTGTTATTGCTGTGGATGGTGAAGACAGTGCAGTGGAGGGACAATGTGGTGAGGTATCCACAGGACTTTGTGTGGAGGTCAAAGGACTGTTCTCCTGAAATTCCTCAGTAATGGATTCCAGACATGAGGCGTTCAGAGATGGAGTTGGACTCTGCACTTCAGAATTTTCTGGAAGCACATGGAAAGCAGAAGAAAACAGGTGTAAATAGGGAGCAATACAATCAAGTATAGTATAATGACAATTAAAATGCTGTTAGAGATAACAAAACACACACATGCACAATGAGACATAAAATGTATCATGAATGCCAAAAATATATGAAGTCCATGAATGCATGCACATGAATGAAATAATGCATTTTTGCATAGCAAAAAAATGAAAAATGGTGAAGGTGAAGTGTATATTTTATGTACCGCTTGTGTCGCTAATTATTGGTAAGCACATTAAAACCATCCCTCAGACTCTAAATAATATTTTGTCATGGTATTCAAACTTTTGGGGGAAATCAACCTACAAATATCGGATAGTTTTATGATGAAAAAACACACACTTCAGCTTTAAGCGCAATGCAACAAAACCAAATATTTAAACACAAATGTATTGCAAACATCCAACATGCTTTGTTTAAATATTAACAAAATATAATACAGTTATATACAAAGAACAGACAAAACAATACATGAATAAATGAAAGATATTAATTATATATGGTATACACAGTATGATCCATCAAACTGCATGGTGCAAAAGTAAATGCAAAAGTAAACAAAACATAATGTGAACACATAGGCTGGGGATTCAGGAAAATTATGTTCGTATCTTTTCAAAATTACATTTTTGCGGTTCTTATATTACTTACACCGTTCTGCTGTTCTGTACGGTGCGTTGTGTAAACTGAAATGGTTTAAGGCTTTATATTAAGCCTTTTTTCTTGTCATAAAAATCCCTCTCTCATTGATAAAAGATTACTGTTTGAGCATAATACAATGAAATTCAAATGCAAACACACACACACACACACACACACACACACACACACACACACACACACACACACACACACACACACACATATATATATAGGGTGCAACGGGGCTAAAGGCACACCTTCATAAAAAAATGGAGCACAAATTTTCGTGTGAAAATAAATAATACAAGTTGTTTATTTTGTTTAAAAATCTGGCAAGTGGGGTCTTTTTCCCCACACACAGGGTAAAAGGCTCACCAACATAGGGTAAAAGGCACACAGTATTGATACGAATACTTTAGCAAAAATAATGTTTTTTTTATTTTTTATTAATACTTAATACTCAAAACAGTCACTTTGGCAAAGCTTGTACTCTTTTCTGCTTATTTTGATAAAAAAAAATAATAAATTTTTGGTCAATATACTGTCATTAAAATATGTTAAAATAAACATATACTTTAAAACACAGAAAAATATATAAGACTTAATATAGATTTACAGTAGTCACAACAAATTATAGTTTATTATATAATATGATTAATAGCATGTTTTTAAATATGATGGTTTCATTCTAAACACTGTGATTATCTTTAGCATAACATATGCTATTTACCATCTGAATCTAACAATGTCATGTCAACAAATGGAAAAGTCAGTCTTTTATTAATTATCATGTTAATTATTGTGCCTTTTAGCCCCAAAAGCAGGGGTGTTTTTTACCCCAAATACCATACGCTTTAATTCTCTTAAACAAAACTGAAAATCAGGAAGACCTTTGTCTTATATTCATATATTCAAAAAGTTTTTTAAGTAGAAATATTCATTTGCTACTTAAATCTACAATATTTTTCAAAACATCAAATATTAGATCAAGTCAGCACAGAGTTGAGTTTGTGCTGCTGTCCGTGATCGCGTCAAACATCAGCCAAAATTGCATGTGTATCTTAAAAAGCGGATGTTTTGGAAAATGCTACGGCACATCTACTGGTTTAGAGGAAAATAATATCAAAGGCGCCTTTATCCCCAACATACTCTTTATATATTCTGCCAAACAAATATCGCAAGTCAGACAATAACATGCCTTTCCTCAAGCAGCAAGATTTGATCATGTCAATAGTGTAAACGGTCAAACTTTAGTTTTTGCACCTATTCTCAATTTGAACTATTAACAATGATAGCTGCCTCAATAAAAAAAACGAATTTGCTGCTTATTAACAGTTAGTAAGGTAATATGTGCTTTATATGTACTAATAAACAGCCAATATGCTAGTAATATGCATGCTAATAAGCAACTAGTTAATAGTGGAAACTGGTCCCCAGACTAAAGTGTTACCAAAGCAATAGAAATATTGATGCTTTAGACCAACAAATGCTGTTTCTTTGCACATTTTTTTAGTAAAGTGTATGATGTTGAATATTACACACACCATGATGAAAAAGTGTAAATAATTTCAAAGAATAAGAAAAGACAAACTTGCTTAAAATTAAATGGTGAAAAATATTTTTACCTGGAAATTGGTCAGCCCCTCAGTTTTGCACTAAGGATAGAAAGCATGCAAGAAGGAAGGAACAAATAGGCATTTTAACAGGATGAGTGCAGAGTGAAACAGAAGGACAGTGTAAAAAGGAGGGAGACTGGGACACCAGGAAATTGCTCTGACAAAACATATTTGCTTTGTTCCAACATGGACTTAGAGATACACAATAAAACAGTGGGCATGGGAAGGTTAATGTTTAGAGGTCTAAATAGTTGTGAGTACTAAAAGGGTTTAGCATCACGAGGAGCTGAGAACCGACGATATGGATGGTACCTTTAGGAATAGGAAAATGCAGCTGCATACATTCATAAGTCATGCGATAATCCCCCAACCCCCACATTAACATGCAAGAGCATAGTTAGCCAATATTCCCTATGCAGAAAACCCGTGATTTTCAGACCTGCCCCAGTGGTAAAAACCAAGCATCTGGTTTGTGTTTGCTCAAGTGCGTGGGACAGAAATACATCCTCACTCCTTACACAAGAGTCTTGTGACTCTCACAGTCTTGTGACAGCACTAAATCAGTTACATTGCTGTATTAAAACATATAAAAACATGCATAGTTGTGCTAGGAGTGGCCCCACACCCACAGTTGACGTCAAAAGTTTATGCACAATTTGCATAATCTGCAAAATGTTAATTATTTTACCAAAATAAGAGGGATCATACAAAATGCATTGTGTTTTTTTAATTTAGTACTGACCTGAATAAGATGTTTACATATTGTACACAGGAGAAAATAATAGTTATATAAAAATTTATAAAAATCACCCCGTTCAAAAGTTTACATCCTCTTGATTCCCCCTACTGTGTTGTTAAGTGAATGATCCACAGCTGTGTTTTTTGTTTAGTGATAGTTGTTTATGCAGTTAAACTGCACGCTGTTCTTCAGAAAAATCCTTTAGATAAAACAAATTCTTTGTTTTTTTCAGCATTTTCGTGTATTTGAACTTTTTCCAACAATGGCTGTATGATTTTGAGATCCATCTTTTCAAACTGAGGACAACTGAGGGACTCACATGCAACTATTACAGAAGATTCAAACACTTGCACTGATACCTCAGAAGGAAACTCAATACATTTGGAACTTTTTGAATTTCATGGTAAATCAGGGTAAATCTAACTTATTTTGTCTTCTGGGAAACATTTTCAGTAATAATTTTCTGTTGCTTCTGAAGGGCAGAACTAAATGAAAAACATATTTAGGCAAAATAAGAAAAATGTACAAATTCTGTTTAAAAGCTTTTGAACCTTCTGTAATAGTTGCATAGTTGCCTCAGTTGTCCTCAGTGTGAAAAGATGGATTTTAAAATCATACAGTCATTGTTGGAAAGGGTTGAACACACAAAACTACACAAAAATGCTGGAAAAGAATTTGTGGGATCTGAAGGATTTTTCTGAAGAACAGAGGGCAGTTTAACTGTTCAGGACAAACAAGGGACTCATAAACAACTATCACAAAAAAAAAAAAGGTGTATGTAAACTTTTTACAATCGTGAATAAATTTGTATATTATGTACATTTTATTTTATTTTATTTTCCATGACTTCTCCATGCCTTGAAATTACAATTTTACAATCCTGGAAACCCAGTAATATTTCCAGTCATTTACCTATCAAAGTATCTTCAAATCTCAAATGTTTCTCCTATTCTATCTGACTTCAGACTTCAGTCAGATCTTGATAAATATCTGCACAGCAATTTGAGAAATTTTGTAATCTCCAACAGTAATTGCTCTCCATTTAAGAGACAAACATTTCTTTCTAATGGAAGGATGTTTTTCTTCAGCACTCTTAAAAGTTTCTGTAAGGAAATTACAGATCATTTATCATAGTAAATTATATAAGTGTTGGCAAAACCTCCCTCTACAATCATTTCCCAAACCAATTACTTCAAAATCACAAAGAAACATTGATAGAATGCCCTCATTGTGTCAGCTACTGATGCCCCTGCTGTCACCATGCAGCTACATTTGCATTTAAATCCGGTTTCAGGATATTGATATAAGGACACAGAAACTGAGGAAATGGTGGGGAAATGCACATTAAAACCAGTCAATATCCAACAGTAATTTTTAATATTTAGTATCCTTGTTACTGTGACAAGATATAATTGATGACATCCCTGTTGAAAAAACTGCATATGCTGGTTAGGAATGTTTTGAAGCATAGTAGCTGGTTTGAGCTGGTGTAAGATGACCCTTAGCTGGTAAAGAGCTGGGTTAAGTTGATCCTTAGCTGGTTATTAGCTGAATATGAGCTGGTCCTAAGCAACTAGCTCCTGCTCAGGACCAATTTAAACCAGCTCATGACCAACTAAGGACCAGCTTAAACCAGCTCAAACCAGCTGCAATGCTTCAAAACATATCTAACCAACATATGCTTTTATTTTCAAAAGGGATTGCCCAGTTTTAGCAGGGATCAGCTTTCATTGAGATCCACAAGGTCTTTGGTGGGTATTTGTAGGGTTTCATCACAACCTACTGAAATCTATCCTACTGAGGCTCTGGGACGTACTAACAACTGACATCCATCTAACTACAAACACCTTACCAGTGAAGAACAAGGGGGATTTACTGCGGATCTCCTCCATTTTCTGAGCAAACAGAGCATTCATCTCACGCTGCAGTGTCCCTGCGGCCCGCTTTCGGTTCTCCATTCCCCGTGTCGGGAATATGGTGGGTAGATCAATACTGGACAGACTGTCACAACTGCTAGAGTCGCTGTCAGACAATCTTTTGACATCATTCACAGATCTAGTCTCATTGCAGTTGCTGCCATAGTTGGGTGGGGCAGGGCATTGCCGACAAAGGCTAGTTCTGCTGTCTGGAATTGGAGGAGGTGGGGTGGATGGGGACTGAAAGAGTCGGCGTGGTACGCTACATGAGCGATCATTTCTGATAGTGGGGTCCTCAGCGGGGTTAACGGGTTGTGCAGCCAGTGTTTGTCGGACATTTGCCCTCGATCTAGGTAAGGGTACAGGCTTGGGTATAGCCTGAGGGTCTGATTTTAGCTTTAAGTCAGTTTGGGCCAAGGCTTGTGGTTTGAGAATGGGCTCTGGCTGAACTTGTCTGGAAAGCGTCGGAGACCGAGACACCCTTTCAGGTCTGAGGGGAGCAGGTGTGCGCTGAGTAAAGGTGCTTGTAACCTTCCTCTCCATGATTGGACTCTCCTTGGAGCCAATTACACACTTTATGCAATTGGAAGTTATCCCAACTCGCCCAGAGCTGTTAATAGCAACACGGGCAAATACACCCGGCTTCTCATCCAGTGGATCCTGGAGTCGCAGCTTGTTGGCTCGCTTCAGCGGTTCGCTCATTGCGCCCCTGTTTCGAGAAGGTTTAGCACCGTGCTCGGGATAAAAGAAAGCACTCTTACCTTTACTGTCATCAGGGTGAAGTTGCCCATTGGTGCCATGACCCCATGATTTTGCAGACGCAGTATCTCCATTGTGGTGGACAGGTGGCCCCTCTTCTGATTCCCGCTCCTCACTGGCGCCCTCCGAGCTGCAATCTTTTGTGTCAATGGAGATCTCAGGGAAGCCCCTTTTGACTTTGGGTTGGCCCTTAGTGGGGGCACTGGCTGTACGACGCAGAAGGTGAGCCCCGAAGGTGCTCTTACGGTTGAGCAGAGCAGCAGCATGGCTGTCGAGAGATGCCTGCTTTGGGTTTCTGTGAAAGAGTCCTTTTATACCACTGACCGCTCGAACCTGCAATGGGAAATCAGAAAAAGTGGTAGGCAATATGGCAAAGAGATGACTTATCGAATCATCTAAACAAAATGTTGTATAGAAGCCTAACTAATAACTAGGCTGTCACTGACATGTTTACAATTTCAGTCTTTAGAAGAGCTACTCATTCCTTCTTTCCTTCATGATTAATGATGTTACATTCTCTTTAAATTAGTAACTAGGGCTGCCCTCAACTAAAGATTTTTCTGGTTGACTAGTAGTCGTTCATTTTAAGCATTAGTCAACTATTAGTCGCACATTTATTAATAAACCAATAATGAGCATTTAATTGCCTACATAGCCCAATAAGCGTTCAAGCGCACGCAAAAAAAGCTTGCCACAGTGCACCAGCAGATATAATAATAATGAATGTGTCAGGGAATTCATTATGAATTTTAATGATTTATTAAACTAGTGCTTTCTTTGTTTTTAGCTTATTAGATGAAGTCGGTGACCTGTATGCATGTTTCATTCGGATTACATAATCTGAGAATAAACTGGTTCATTTGAAAGTAGACATGTCAGTAAGACAAGTATACACAGAGTTTCGGAGTTTTGCTCAAGTTCACAGAGACCGAAATGGCAGAAATAGCATCCTATTTGGTTTCATTATTTTACAAAAGCACAACGTTTTGTTGTTATTCTAAGTGCACACAAATAAATGTAGAGTCTTCACAGATTCGAAAGATCTATTACATTTATGACAGAGTATTTGAAGAGCAAGGGACCGCACCAGCGCCTCCATCTGTCATGCAGTGAGTGTGCTACTGTTCAGATTCCACACTCCACACAAACACTTCAATAGCGCACATTTTCTAGGTTAACATTAGATTGAGCGGCCATGTAAAGTTGCTACTACATACATCTTTCAAATGAAAAGCCATATTTGAGGTTGATGAATTATAGGTGAGTGTTTAGATGTCCTGCCCGATGCACTGTATTACCAGAAAGACCAGCCGTTAACCATCTGTCTATCATGGACTATGTGACTTTGCCAATTCCTGGGGAATTTTTTTTTTCTGCGACTAATACAATTTTGGTCGACTAACAGTTAGGGGGCAGCCCTACTAATAACCAAACAAAAACTGCTGACGAAACCATTCTGATAACTTATGCCCATCTGGAAATAATAACTCTTAAAGTGTCCCTGTAAAATCTAGCCCAGCCTGACAAGTGGAAACAAGAACTTTGTTTCAATACCAAAGGTATTGTAAGCCAGTGACTTATACAATCTATAAAACCTTATGATGCTTTTGGAAAATACAGCTAAGCTTAGTGGCCAACGAATCACCCTGGGCTGGTTTAAGATTTTCAGCATAGTATAAAGACAACTTAACATTTGTTCTTTCATACCAGCTAGAAGATCGACATGATTTGAAGAGAACTCTATTATGATCATTTGCCAAGTAGTATTTATACACAAACACTTGTTACCATTCGAAAACAGTGACATTTTAAATAACAAATGTTATCACAGATGTAGCAGAGTTAAAAATCAACAGACAAAATGTGGGTGATCAACACAGACCTTTAACATGAAGATGCAGACAATGTTGGGAATTGGTGGTGGTGGTGTTAAAAATGTGAAATGTGAATGAATGTCAAGTGAAAGGTGACAGGACATTCATGTTCAACCATCTCTGATTTAAAAAATGACACTGGGTTATTCATTTTAATTCATGCCAAAACAATATAGGGAATGCCTAGCTTTGAAATGGAGAAGAAATGTATTGAAATCTTAACTATGCAATTTAGTAATAAATATATTTAAGGCATATTTACGCAAATAAATTAACAGCATTTTTTTTTTTTTGCTGTTTCTCTGCACAACACCAGTGTCATTTCATGAACCATGTTCAAGTAGATCCATGTGAGACTTCAAAGTGCTGTCAGCCATCTGATCTCCTCATTAATTATGAGTCAAATAAGTTCATGCATTTGTTTGTAATACTAAAGCATTTATGCCAATCTCAATAACATAAGACATTTCATTTGGCTCAAAAGAGGATGTAAAAAGTACCTGCTAAACCCCAGCTCTCATAGTAGACCCTCATAATCATTGATAGGAATAGAGAGGACGTAACACACTTCACAAAATAAGATCAACGCTTCTCTCTCACGGACTGTACGGCTTGAGTGCTGTGTTACTGTGAACAAAGCAGCCAAAACCCTATCATGGCCCTTAAATGCCCTGAGTTAAGTGAAATAGGAGTGAACGCTGTCGCCTGCTATTGGGACATTGACACTGGATCTGCTTTAGGGGTCAATGAGAATGCAGCCAAGGAAGGAAGTCACAATTATGTCACAACTCATTTTGTATGAGTTGGCATGGTGAAGGCTAGCAAATGAATCAGGGCTTAGCCGTTCACTGTAGGGGGAGGGCGGGGTTTGCGGGGAGCATGCAGGGTGCTGATTGGGTCTCACTACACCTGAGTTTTGAACGAGGATCCTAACAATTTCCTGCCTCTATAGACAGCTTTTGGACTAAGATGGGTGCACTGAAATCACAAACATAAGAGAAAGAGAAGTAAGAAAAAAGAGAAAGAGGGAGAAGGGGAAAAACAGACTACACAAATAACATTTGTTGTTGACGCCGAATGTTTTGGGCACAAATTATGGATAAAAGCATGACATAATTAAGCAGCGAGCATGTGGCACTTTGTACAAGCGCGGTACAAAATGTACTATTACTTTTTTTATAGCATTAGTGGCACAAATAAAAAAAATGTTTTTATTAGATATTTTAGAAAAATTGATAACACAAAACTAAAGTAGCTTGAAAAATAGGTAGATGCAGGTCTTTATCACTTCCATTAAAATGTTTAAAAATGAATATGATTATTAACAATTACAATCATACATAAAAAACATAATTATGTTTGATTTATATTTTTACTACAACTAAATTAAAATGATTACACATATTTTAAGGGGGCAAGAAAACAACCTTTTTATGCAAATTTATGGAAAATAGACATTTACAAAACAAATTTAGTCCCAAATTAGCCAGCTCCTACACTGCAAAAAATGCTTTTCTTACTTAGACTTTTTGTCTTGTTTCCAGTCAAAATGTCTAAAAATTCTTAAATCAAGAAGTATTTTCTAGACAAGTTAAAATTATTTTCTTGTTTTCAGAAAAAAAAAAAAAGTCAAAATTAAGTGCATTTTTGCTAGAAACAAGCAAAATAATCTGCCAATGGGTTAATAAAAATAATCTTGTTTTCTGTTTGAAATAAGATTTTGGCTGGAAAGAAGACAAAAAATCTAAGTAAGAAAATCATGTTTTGCAGTGTATTGACTGAAATCAAAACTTCGTTTGAATCTTATTTACCTTTCGAAATGTATCTTTTAAGTTTTACACATTTAAAAGTTTGATGTATGTGCCGTTTATTTAATATTCAATGCTAAAACAGAATAAAATCATATAAATCAGGATTTTATGCAGACCTGTATCAAATTTGAGTTACAGAATTGCAAACTACTACTATCTTCATATACAATATCATTTAAGAGCCTACTGTGACAGTTTACAACAAATAAACATCATGTCTTTTACTGTAAGCAGTGTAATGCCTAATTGCTAGAATATCAGGAATTTCAAGACTTTTTTCCTACAGTCTTTTAACACTTTCTTTTTGACTTGAAGATAACCAATGCTCTCATGGATACAGCTCTCAGCACACAATAGCACCAACCGTTTTTTGTCTGTAATCCACATGAAGTGCTCACCTTACTGGTGATGTCATTCACAGCAACATGAACAAAGATGGAAGCTTCTTCCATGCCTTCCAAATACACATGCCGATAACCTGACAATCAAATATAGACAGATATTGATTAAAGATGCACTCAATTTTGGCAAACACACAGTGGTGGCCAAAATTATTAGAACACTAGTATTTTCACCAGCTAAAAAATGGTTTTAAGTGAGTTATTTCCATCTTTTGCTGTACTTCTGTTATAGTGTGTGAGTAGGAAATATCAGTTTGCATTTCCAAACATTCATTTTGCCATTAATTGCAATAATACAGTTAGATTTTTCGTCAGAATCCAGACGAACTGTGGCAATGTCTCCAAGATGCTTCAAGAAACCTACCTGAAAAGCTACAGTACTGTAAAACGTTTTAGGCATTTTGTAAAAATGCTGTAAAATGAGGATGCTTTCAAAAATAATGTCATAAATAGATTTTCTTTATCAATGAACTTCTATTAACTAAATTAAATCAACATTTGGTGTGGCCATCCTTTGCGTTTAAAGCAGTTTTTGCCCTAAGTGCACATAGTTTCTGAGTTAGCTTTACAGGTAGGTCTCTTGTAACATCTTGGAGATGTTGCCACAGTTCTCCTGGATTTAGTCTGTCTCAGTTTGTTCTGCTTCTTCATGTCATTCCAGAAAAACTGGATGATGATGAGATCAGATCTCTGTGTGGAGCACTGGCTGTTGTCAGACTCCTTGTGCAAATAAAAATCTCACCGACATTACAATTAATAGCAAAATGATGTTTGGAAATGTAAACTGATATTTCCTTCTGAGACACTACAGCAAAAGATAGAAATAACAGACTAGAAATAACCATTTTAGCTTGTGAAAATACTAGTGTTCTAATAATTTTAGTCACAAAATACTTTTGTTATATAAAGAAGAGTGTGATATGTAAATGAAAGTTGGTACCAGGAATCATGCTGTTAAAGGCAATGGTCCTCTGGCCAATAAAATCTTGGCCAATCGGGTCATGGTCCCAAACCAGGAAGCGTATAAGAGCAATCTCCGGCATGTGAAGAGTGAAGACGAGTGTCTCCTCCCACATAGGATTGAATCCTGAGAGAGAAAGATAGAAGAGGTGGAATACAAAATAGTGCAAATTTATGCAGAAATAGTAGAAAGGACTGAAGGTGTCAAAATGTCCATGTCCACCTGCCTTTTTCACTCCAACAAAATTGACCCTCACAAATGAGACAAAATAGGCCACTTAACTGAAATTGCTTGCCTCAGAGTGACTGAATTACTTAAACCTGCCAGAGCACCTTTACACTCAAATAATATTCCCTTGGACTTGTCCACTGTGTTTGACAGCTAGCAGAGTCTATCTTGGACATGTAAGTTGAGAAAGATCCGTTTCAATATCCTGTACTCCTTAGCAAATGAGATCCCACAGGACTCTGTCCTTGGGCCAAAGCTGTTCTCTTTTCAGCTGGTGTCATTATGAAATCAACCCATACAAGAGTGAGCGTTCCTCACAAATTCTCAAATCTATCGCCATTACAGCCACTTCATGTTTCTAAACATACAGAAAATGAGCCCATTTCCAAACCTCTACACTCTTAAAAATAAAGGTGCTTTTAAAAGCGCTTCCATAGAAGATCAATTTTTGGATCTTTAAAAAATCATCTCTTTCTTACCTTATAATCTGAAGAACCTTCTTTCGCCACAAAGAACCTTTTGTGAAACAGAAAGGTTCTTCAGATGTCAAAGGTTCTTTATGGAACCATTTAGACAAAAAAGGTACTTCTATGGCATTGTGCAGCACATTTATTTTTAAGAGTCATTTTCTCAGGGTTATCTCTACGACATTGCATCTACACATTCCTCAATAGTCTGCATTTGACAGTATCCAACAATGATGGTACCCTAAATGTTTCCTACACTTTTGAAATACATTTGATGACACTTCAAATCTCAATGTCACTTTCTTTCTTTTAATCTTTAGTTATCTCAATCCCACACCTGTGAGTTGCTTTAGTAAGAAAATGTCTGCAAAGAAAATAAATGCAAATGCAAATCGAGTTCATGAATTATTGAATTGCTTAGTGGTTTGGAGATGCAGGTTGAGATTAGATCTGGTGGAAGTACCATGCATAAATTTACTGCACCACTTCCAAACAAACACACATGACAGTGAACGCTCCAAATAATGGACTCAGAGTTTAATGATACTTTAATGACCAATCCCCCAACAATTACAGGTTAAATGGCAAGCCTTGTTGCTGTTTGTGTGTGTAATATAAAATCTGTCATGGGATATTGCTCTCTCACCATTGTCATCAACCACCCTGGTTTGCTCTTTGCAGCAATCCACCGGTAGACCGATAATCTCCACTTCCACAAACGGGTCGATTATCTAAAGGAAAAAAAAAAAACAGCTTTAAAAAGCATTTCAGATCAATCTATGCTGGCCACAATACATGTTTCAACATCTCAAGATAATATTCCTGAAAGGAATGCAATGCTTCATTTATAATTAAGATGTATAATTTAAAGTGTAAGGGACTGTTACAAAAACTTTTCATAGGTAGTGATTTGAATGCTGTTATTACTTTGGTATTATTCTGATTTGCAATGGTTCAATTATAGTAGAATTTTCAGGAAATTATTTCATGCTTATTATAAGAATCTGAAAAGGTCTGATTACATACAGGCTGCTTAAAAATTCACTGCATTTATTTTCTTAATAAATGTCACTAGTCTGTGTATGAATCATCAGGTCACATTATTCTAATGAGAAAAAAAGACAAGCTTTAATCAAAACTTTTTTGGATAGCATAGCTTACTTTTCAAAATCAAACCCTAAAATAAAATGAATACAATTTATAAAGTGAAGTCAGCCTCATTATTCCTCACTGAATATTCAGCTTCACTCAGAAATACTTCACATTATGGAAGTTAAATGCAATTTAGCTAATCACAAATAATTCCATTGTGTGCGTGATTTGCAGGGATGAATCAAAGACATTTAAATTTGCCCTATCAGTAAAATAGCCCTAGTCATAATGAGAAAAGTTTAAGGAATCTGATGCTTTAGAACTAAAATGAAAGGCAGCGTGATACAGAATTATTCTGGATTTGAGACGTGTTTCTCGCTTGCAATGTAGATAGATGTGTTAGATTGAAATTGTGGTGGAAATCCACAATTTCCAGTGGAATGCAGGCTGATCTGATCCACAGGCTCAATGAAATCCCATGTGAACCCGCAGTGTGTGACAGCTTTAGTGATTATAATGGGATCAGAAATGTTGTACTATTGTCATGCTGCTCATTTTCGATGTACACTTTGAAAACCAGTTTTGCTGTTGCTTTGATTTACCTCTCCTCGGTCACCCAGCATGGAGTCTTTAGGCTTGGGTAATTGCTGGCCGCTGATGATTTTAAGAACCAATTGTTTTTTCAACCTGCCTGGTAAAGGATCCTCAGCCACTGGATTAAAGGAACCTGCAAGAACAAAGAACTCTGTACTTAAAATCCATTATCGTATCTTAACATCATAACATCAACAACTCTTTTGCGGAATTCCTAGCTTGGCTCACTAATTCTTATATTTACAGACATTGACTTTGATTTTGATTTATTCTATTAATTGTTCTAGAAATTCATTGTTGTCTGTATTTTGTTTTAATATACACTACCAGACAAAAATTTTTGAACAGTAAGATTTTTTATTTTTTTCTTCTCTGCTAACCAAGTCTGCATTTACTTGATCCGAAGTACAGCAAAAACAGATTTTTTTTTTTTTTTTTTTTTTTTACTATTTAAAATAACTTCAATAAAGAATATTTTCAGGTTTCTTTGATGAATAAAACGTTTAGAAGAACAACATTTATCTGAAATATATGAAAGTTTATTCCTAACAAACAAAACTAAAATGAAATGAAATGCATAAAAAGATCAAATAATAAATCAAACTCTTAAAATGGCTTCTCAAATGAGAAATCAAATGCTCAAATGTGATTTCATTTCCTCATTTGGGAAGCATAAACTGTATCAAAAATCTAATTAAAAATCTTTTGTATTTTATATTAAATTTTCATTATCAACCCAGTACAAACCAGTATAATTCTATATTTCAGTGCTCAAAAGACTGGAGTAATGATGCTAAGCTTTGATTTAGCTTTAATCACAGGAATAAATCAAATTAAAAAAATATACACAGCCATAGAACACAGTTATTTTAAATAGTAAAACTATTTCAAAATTTTTGCTGTACTTTGGATCAAATAAATCCAGGCTTGGTGAGCAGAAGAGACCCATTTAAAAAAATATTAAAAATCTTACTGTTCAAAAACTTTTGACTGGTAGTGTATATTGTTAATTTCTTTGATAAATTGCATTGTTTTGTACTGGAATTTCTATTATAATGCATGTGACATTAACATAGAAAAAAATAGCAATGTAGATACGTACCTTCACACATACAGCCAGGTTTCAGGATGTAACCACAATTGCCGTTGCAATAAAACTTGGCTTTGTTGAGCTGCAGCACTCTGCCCTCTGTCTGGTAGTTTAAAGCCACTGCATAAAAAAGCCATCAAAATTCAATGACCATTATGATTACATTTTACAAGAATATCTCTGGTGTTAGGGCCCATTTCAGCAATTGAAATCATAACAAAAAGTACCCTTTTTATTAGTAGTAATTCCTGTAAATCCAGTAGGGTCTTTCAAGAATTGAACCATTTTCATATTAAATTAAAATAGTGCAGCAGTAAGCAGCAGGTTCCCAGTATGTTTCAGACATACTGTTTATTCTTGGTTTCTCCGTTAAACATAAATATTTGTTTGTGGGTGGACTGGCATACCCAGATGGCAGCCGGTATTCCAGAAGGGCTGTGGGTTGAAGTTGCTGGAGTCGACGCGGTAAGGGGAGGGGTAGATACGCGAGAGCTGGCGCTGGTTGAATCGCATGAAATGCACCGGCTTCTGCTGCATTAACTGATGGGCCTTGGTCTCGCTCATCGATGAAACCTGCCAACTGCTGCTGCCCACTGAAATGCAACCCAACACACATGCATCAGATGTGATAACATACACTGACATACAGTATATTCACTAGACTGCAACTATTTGAACTGATCAGAATGGATCAGTTAGAGCCATATAGAAGATGACTGCCATTTAAAAAACAATGAAGGAATCGTATAACAGTTTTCCAGGAATTACTCTGCATGCATTTTTTTTTTTCTGTTCTTCTCACCTTGTGCCTCAAAGTCTGGCATGCCAACAGACTTTGTGTATACCAGATCTGAAAGTGCTCTTGACAACTTCATCGTTTTTTTCTTTCTGTTAAAACAGATTGCAGTTACAGACATGAAATACTTATCCACATTAATTACTTTATATTAACACCACAGAAATTCTAATAGTACCTGCTGTGATGCACTGGTGCTTTAGACGCCCCGCTCGAACTTTCCTGATCAGTGTCTGTATCCTCAAAACTAGAGGACTTCCTCACTTTGCTCGTCTTTTTCTAGAGTTAACAGATGGAGTTGAGGTGATGCAGTGTTAATAAAGTCAGCATGCAACATATCCCTTACCAAAAAGAAGTATACTTCAAGTTTATTTTGTTAAGTATACTTAAGTAAAGTTTAAGTCTATTTTTAAGTATACTTTATGTAGTAAGCATACTAATATCAGTGTACTATTAGTATACTTTTAAGTGTACTATTTCAATACTCATTGGGACTAAACTGGCTGACTTTCTAGTATATAAAAGTATACTTTTAAGTATACTTTAAGTATAACAGTAGTAAACTTTGAGTACACAACTAGTTTACATCTATGTTTTCAGTTTTTACTGCAAGTGAACTAATAGGTGTACTGAAAGTTTACTAATTAAATACTTTTTTATGCATTTTTAGTGCACTTTGAAGTATAGTCACAGTAAACTACTAGTTTAGTAGTTTTATACTGCAAGTATACTCATAAGATTTTTTTAAGTGAACTTTACATCATACTTTAAGTATACTACTATGTCCCTATTTAGGTATAAATTTGATTTGGTTATATAAGAAAGAACAGGGTATCTCCTTGTAAACAAAAAACATTTTATTCTAGCTTCATGCATTCTTTTTTATATAAACACTTGAATGTGGGTTCGTTTCATAAATAAATAAATAAATAAACAACATTTTGAACAAAAAGCTAAAAAAAAAAAAAAAAAAAACACTATTCATGATAATCAAAACATAGATAGAGTTGATTAACACCCAAAAGCTTGACAGCCACTATTACCTTTTCATGGGTCGACATTTTATTTCATAACGCTGCGCAGTTTTTATGTCTGACGATTGTGTTTTATTTACATTACATGTGGAAGCATCTGATGTTTCGGTTTCTTCTTCACTTGTGTTTTGGAAATTCTGTACAGAAGATGAACAATAGCGCCCCTACCGTATAATAATGAAAACACAAATACTCAGAGCACAAGTATAGCTCAAATATACTTAGACTTTTAAGTATACTTAAATGTCATTCAGTGTTGTTTTTGACAACCATCTTAGATTTAGTCTTAGTCTTAGTCTTTTGGACTAAAATGCTTCTTAGTTTTAGTCAAATTTTAGTCACTTCTATATGTGATAGTTTTAGTCCAATTTTAGTCGACGAAAAGTCAAAAAGGTTTTAGTCTAGTTTTAGTCAAAAAAAAGGGAAAAAAGTAGTCTTTTAACAAATTAATGTAGGTCAGTAAGTATTTTGCTGTTGGGTAGTGTCACTTATAAGTTCTGAAAATAGCAGATCTATAGTTCAACACAATGTGAGCTTCCGGATCGACTATTTTCACCAATAATTACAATAATGAAGGAATGTTTTAGAACATAAAAGACAAACAAGGATAGAATGCTAAAACGGCTTGCCATAGCGTCAGATACTTTTTAAGTTTTAATTGGCATGCACAATAAGCGGAAATGTCATGCATTTTAAACGTCTGACGGATTACCCACTAACATTTTCGTCTATTCTCGTCTCGTCAACGAAAACTCACACACGTCTCGTCATGTTTTAGTCATCAACGAGCCATTTTTATCTCGTCATCGTCTCGTTATCGTCATGAAAAAAAGTGGCGTCAACGAAATGATTTTGTCATCGTCATCGTTGACGAAAACAACACTGATGTCATTTTAAGTATATTCTGAGAAGAATATAAAGCACATTTCTGAAAAGTACATAAAAATTAGTCTGAAAGTATACATTCCTATTTTTTAGTTTAAAAGACGTACACTAATAGCACACTTGAATAAACTTCTTTTTCGTAAGGGATAACATACAGTCAGTCGGTCGTTATCAGAAAATAAACCTAAATAGAATTCCAGAGAGCTGTATACACATTTTATTATTTCTATTAATCATTCATTCAGTATGAATAATTGATGTATGCAGAAGACAGATGTATTTTTCATTGTGTGTGTGCAGTATGTTGTTATGGAGGAAATGTTGTTTTGTTGAGTATGGGTGCGTATGCACAATAATCTATATGTAAAACTACCTTGCGTTTGGAGAAGCTCCCCATGAACGATCTTCCCAGACGTTTGTTGCCACCAACGTTGGCCTCATCTCCGGTGTCAGTGCTGTCTTCTGCTTTTCCCTGAATTAAAAAAAAAAGGCACTGCATGAAAATAGGAACAGGAGTATGTACATGAAATATAACAAATTGTTATGTCTGGCTTTTATGGCTCATATTAGCAGAATATGGAGCCCAAACTGAAAAAATATGCAATTTCACTGCAAAAAAAAAAAAAAAAAAGGCTTATCCTACTTAGTATTTATATCTAAAAACTCTTAAATTAAGATGCATTTACTAGATAATCAAAATGACCTCAGATATTTAGTCTTGTTTCCAAGAGAGAGAAAAAAAACTAATTTAAGTGCATTTTGCTTAAAACAAGTCAAATTATCTAAGTAAAAATACTTCTGTTTTAAGAATATTTTACTTACTCCACTGGCAGATAATTTTATATGTTTTAAGAAAAATGTACTTACTTTAGTTTAATTTCCCCTGGAAACAAGACTTAATATCTTACATTATTTTGCTTATCTAGTAAACGCATCTCAATGTAAGAATTGTTAGATATTTTGATTAGAAACAAGAAAAAAATACAAAAGTAAGACAAGCCTATTTTTTGCAGTGTTGGTGCAGATGATGATACACTGCAAAAAATGCTTTTCTTATTTAGATTTTTTGTCTTGTTTCCAGCCAAAATATCAAACAAAATTTAAACCAAGAAGGATTTTCTAGACGAGTAAAAATAATTTTCTTGTTTTCCGAAAAAGCAAGTCAAAGTTAAGTTAATTTTTTCTTAGAAAAAGAAAAATAATCTGCCAGTGGGGTAAGAAAAAAAATCTTATTTCAAACAGAAAACAAGCAAAAACACACTTAATTTTGACTTTTTTTTTTTTTTTTTTTTCTGAAAACAAGGCAATAATTTTTACTCATCTAAAAATCCTTCTTTTTACATATTTTGGCTGGAAACAAGACAAAATATCTAAGTAAGAAAAGCATTTTTTGCAGTAAAATTCTGAATTCTGAATTTATTCTGAATTTATAACAGTATAACTAGTATAACTACTTACATAACATGGGCACAAATAATAAATAATCTCTAAATAATAAAGTACATCTAGTAAGATGATATACAAAGCTCTGTAGTTTTTATTGTGGTGTAATGCCATGCAATGCAATCATAATAGAGAGATCATCAAAAGCTTGGTGTATCATATTTTCATATTTATTTATCCATACATGTATTTATTTATTTAAATTATGTATGTATAATCAAGTAAAAAAAAGTCAGTAAATGTTTAGTCCAGTAAATGTTTCTTTTGAAATATTACTAACAATATAAAAGTTTATCTTACATCTACTTCAGTAATCAGTAAAGATTTCACATAAGAAAGACACATGATTTATGACTTTAAGGACATTTTTGAAATTATACTAAAAGATTTTACTTGTTAAAAAAAGTATAACCTATCAATCAGATGACAGTGCAACTGGTTTTCAGCAAAGTTTTGAACACGTTGATAATATAACCTTTAGAAACATGCGTATCAAACATGACACAGTAGATTTTACAGATACAGCTGTGCTGCAAAAAAATGCTTTTCTTGCTTAGATTTTTTTAATCATGTTTCCAGCCAAAATATCAAAAAAATCCTAAATCAAGAAGGATTTTCTAGACAAGTAAAATTATCATTTTGTTTAAATTTTTTTTTAATTAAACTGAGTTTTTGCTTAGAGCAAGCAAAATAATCAGCCAATGGAGTAAGCAAAAAAAAAAAATAAAAAAAAAATCTTATTTCAAACAGAAAACAATATTTTTTTTTGCTTACCCCATTGGCAGATTGTTTTGCTTTCAAGCAAAAATGCAATTAATTTTGACTTTGAATTTTTTTGATATTTTGCTGGAAACCACAAACAATTTAAGTGAGAAAAGCATTTTGTCAGCAGATGGACAACAGGCTTATTCTTTGACATAACGATCACTAGGTGGCGGTAGCAGCCTATTCATACAAACTACTTGGAAATGGGATTTATGGAGAATAGGATATTTCTATCTGGAATTAAGATTAGCTATAACATGGACCATTTAGATTGAGAAGTTTTAAAGGTACATTAAAAAGACTAATTCTAGGTGTCAAGGAGAGGGTGGACTTCAGGGGGGAAATGCTATAAATGTATGGCATATGGCCCCTTTAAGCATGTTCGCCTGTTTCTCTGTGGGCCGTCAAGGACGGCGGTGTGGCACCTGCTGCGAAAATAATGTGCGCAGTTCTGTGTCTTATTTGAATAAGCCTCGAGTCAGTCCTTAAATAAGCACACAACACACATCTGTACAAGGACAAAGCTAACCTAATTAGAGCACTCGCTGAACAGTTGAAACAGTGAAATGTAGACTGTTTTGTACTATGATTATCATGGTAAATTACTGTGAAGATTAGTGTAAAAAATCATAAGCTTGTTAAAGGTCTATTTAGGTTTTGATCACTTTCTGTCTGTCTATCTAAATAATAAGTGTATAAAATAGTGATTAATTCAACAGTAAACAAAGTACAATGATCTAAATTCTTTAAGGGGGGACACTGTTTTTTCATGCACCTGTCAAGTTTGAGATGTTGGGCCTTTTGGTTTTTCATAAAGTGTTTTTTCAGACTAGTGGAAAGAAAACATCCAAAAAACACTGTTAAGTGTCTTTTTTTATAGCACTTTATCTATTTGTGTCAATAGTTTTAAATTACAGTACATATTTTTAAAGGCTGTTTTCTCAAAAGGAGTTTCTTTTCTTACACTGAGCCATATTGACTCTAATGTGTCAAAAATATTAAACAAGAATTTTGAAAACTGACTTCATCTAGTGTGATTTTTGTACTAGAAATGTATGCAAATTAGCGCATATTTCATTAAACAATGCCTAATTTGCGTATTTAAACCTAACATTTTAGAAAACTTGTAATACAAAAAATGTTTGCAATTATTAATGTAATCAATCAACTGGGGTTAGTAAATTGATAACTATTAGTTTTTTTTTTTTACCCTATTCACCTGCAGTGTCTCGCCTTAACATAGAAGAGAAACTAGAACCCAATGCAAGCAAAAGTGAATGTTGTAAATTTGTCTGTAAATGTGGGAACATTTAATCCTCTGGAAAGGAAGGAGTGACACGTATGTACATGCACTGTGGGTGAAGTACAGCATATTAACCTTCAGCGGTGATTTGTCATGTTTTCCCGTGGGTGGCAGAGCTGCGATGGTAAAACTGTCTGGATCTTCCCGGTCACGAATCTTTGACTCCTTCATGAGGTTATCTAATTTCTTCTTTGCAACATTTTCAGCCTGCTTTCTGTTCATAGATGTCTGGAAAGGGAGACAGAGGGCAAAGTGAATTCGAATGCATCTCATGGGTGGACTTATGGTCTTAAAATTAGCATTGTAATAGCATCTGCAGAGAACATGAAGGTCGAAACCATTCATCAAAATATCTAGGTTAGTTCAATTTAAGTCCTTGACCTAATTTTACACGCAGAGAAAAAATCCTGACAAATATTCACTTGCCAAAATGACATCTTTTATTTTCACATTAAAGCACTTAAGAGAGAGGAGCTTTCATCCAAAATGCATGAGTCTTTGAGGTTTCACTAAGAGCCTTGTGCATACAGTACAACTGAAAAGTGCTGCTAAAAGAACATGACAGATGTAGAACGACTTGAAGAATTGAATATTAAGGATCTCATTAAACTTTCAATAACACGGCCAGGTGATATTTCAGCCACAAATTAAAAAAAGAAAAGAAAAAGTAAACAACAACAATAAAACAATATATGTTGCATTAAGAAAATGAAGACCATTAAGGTATTTGCATTACAACATTATTTTCATAACAATTCAATTGATTAAATCTCTCCTCCATTAACAGTTTGAGCTGTTCAGTATACTAGTGTGATGGATTATCTTGCCAACATGTGCAGTATACAACAGAACGGACTGTATGTAATAGTGTATCCCATAATGCAATGCACTCAATTTCATCTTTTATTCATCAACTCTTATGAATTGCTTTTTTATTTTTTTATGCAAAACCAATGATCAATGTCATATTAATGGCTATAACTGATTATCGCCTATAACTGATTATTGGCATGTAGATGTGTTTAGGCCAGCACTTTTATCAAACATATGAAGTTTGGTGCAGATTGAACTTGGTATGTTCAGGCCAGGACTCTTACCAAACCTGTGAAGTTCGTTACAAATCAAACACTGCATGTTTAAGTTAGCGTAAAACAAGTCATTTCATGTTGCCAGCAGGTGGCACTGTAATAATGAGAGAATATTGGCCTTCAGATGTGTTCAGGTAAGGGCTCTTATCGAACATGTGAAGTTTGAAGCAGATCGGACATTTTATGGCATTTTATGGCTGAGTTATATCTTCTATTTCCATGGCGAAACATCAAACATTGTCACGGCGCCACAGACGCGCCCTTTAACGAAAATTCGAGATCTTCGCAATTTAACATCGCAAAGGCCTTTAGATTAGACTGACTAAATATACTGTTGATATCATTAAATCTCTAGGAGGAGTTTGTTACAGCGTAAAACATGTCACCTCCTGTTGCCTGCAGGTGGCGCTATGACTATAACTGAATATGGGCATGTAGATGTCTTCAGGTCAGGAGTGTTATCAAACATGTGAAGTTTGGGGCAGATCAGACATTGTATGCCTGAGTTATAACAGCTTCCTGTTTCATGGCGAAACATCGAAATCTGTCAGGCCGCCACGGACCAACCTCCAACGAAAACTCTAGATCTTCGCAATTTAACGTCACATGGGCCTTTAGATTAGACAAATTTGGTGTTGATCTGAATAAATCTCTAGGAGGAGTTCGTTCAAGTACGATGCCTGAAAATGGCAAAAATGACACAAAATTTGCTGAGAAAATTAAAAATAACTGACTCCCTGTTGGGTTTTGGATTTTGCTCCAAGAGACTTTTTTGTAGGTATTGGTGTGTTACATGTGTGTACCAATTTTCGTGCAGGTATGTGAAGCGTTGCTCAAACCGCACTCCGCTGAACGTGTATAGGTGGCTCTATTGAGCCATTTTGCCACACCCAATTCTGAAACCCATATCAGACGTAATTTTTTTTTTTTTGAGCATGTTTAAGCCCACAAATATGTGATACATTTTGGATAATAATAATAATAATTATTTTTATTATAACCACCGGTTCTTGGACCCTATTGATAAATGCACCACACCATCTAACAATACTTACATCTCCATTCATCAGCTTACAGTCGTCCTCCATCTCATCAGCACTGTCTTCATCAGACACGTCCCCCTCTTCTGCATTCTCGTCTATATTTGGGGGCAGTTTTTTACCCTATGAACAAACATACACAAAACATGTCAATGAAGATTTGTGTTATGTGTTTTCATTTATATTCAACACTAGTACAGTGTTAACACTGTTTTTGCTTGTAACTATAAATTATATTCATAGCATTGCTTGTTCAATGATCTCAACCAGCCCCATTCAGCAACACGGTTTAACCAGTTGCACGAGTTTGGGAAGGGAAGATCTGTTTTTCATACCAGTGGCAGATGGAGCAGTGTTTTTGAGAAAATCTGTTTGGAAAAAGTCTACAAGTATGTTCAACTGAGGTGAGCTTTAACATTCAGCAAGGGAGGAGTTGAAAACAGAGCTGTCAAGTCAAACACTTTCGGCTGCCAGTAGTAATGCTTGAACAGTGTTTGCTTTCTTTATCGCAGTTGATTAAATGCAATATTTGTAAAATAAGATGATATTTTCTTGAAGCAACAGAAACTCTTTTTAGTCACACTTTATTTTAAGGTCCAATTCTCACTATTAACTATTAACTATGGATTTTGCCTCAGTAAACTCCTAATTTGCAGTTTTTTAATAGTTAATAAGGTTGTTAAGCATTAACAAAGCATTAATATGTGCTTTATAAACAGCTAATATGCTAGTGATATGCATGCTACTTAATAGTGAGAATTGGGTCTTAAAATAAAATGTTATTATTAATACTATTCAAATAACAATACAGTAAGGTATATATTTTGATATATATATTATCTTTGGTTCTTTTTTTAAATGAGCAATCACTTATTACTAATCATAAACTATAATATGATGACACAAACAAAACTACTTTGTCCTAACAGTGAAAGAACTGGATTTCTCTCCATGTACTTCTATGGTCCCCCGAGTTTGAACGTCCAAAATGCAGTTTAAATTCCGCTTCAAAGGGCTTTAAATGATCCCAGCCGAGGAAGAAGGGTCTTATCTAGCAAAACGATTTATTTTAAACGGTTATTTTCTAGAAAAATGTACAATTTATATACTTTTTAACCTCAAATGCTGTGTATTCCTGTTCAAGACAGTTAGAGTATGTCAAAAAAACTCCCATCACATTTTCTCCTCCAACTTCAAAATCGCTGTGCATCGCTGCAGAAGTACCGACCCAGTGTTTACAAAGTGAACGTTTAAAGAAGATCAAACAACCTCTACAAAAAAAGGTAAAACTGCGATGTAGGACGATTTTGAAGTTGGAGAAAATGAAAATGAGATGGGAGTTTACCCAATTTTCTTTTTCAGGTCAACTACTGTCACACCAAAACAACAGTTTCAAAAAAATCTTGCTGAGCAAGTTAGTTTATATAAACATATGGCAGCTACCTGAACAAGAACATGTCTGATCTACTGGCATAGACATTTGAATTAAACTTTATCATGTCCAAAACTACTAAGATTTCCTACTGCCAAAATGCTCAATGCATCTGTGTCTGTATTTGCATACTTGAATAGAGAAGATTTCTTGCCAAAGGGTCTTCTAGTTGTAACAACATCTTACAAGACAATTACAACCCAGGGGACTCATTGCCTCTTAAGCTGCTTTATCAGTAAATGCGATGATTGACTGGCATAGAACAGCACTCTACTGCCAACACAAATACAGCACTGATATTGACAGGGACATTATTAACAGAAAGAGGCCAGCTATAGATGACAGAAATGGGTTAATCAATAGCGGCTAATCAATCAAACAATGTCTAACCCTAAAGAGTAATTTGTTTTAGCATGTGCATGTTGTTTTCTGTCATTACTGGCTTTGATATTGCACATGCCTTACTGTAAAAAGACAACTTTCTAACAAATTGTTTTTGGTTTTTGAGTTTCTTTATCTGTGATTAAAATCTAAGTATTTTAAAAAGTATATAGAACCTGCAACGACAGGTTTTTTGTTTAGGTAAACAAAAAATTTAAGACAGAAATAAAACTTAAGCTTTCAGATTTGTGACCCTGGACCACAAAACCAGTCCTAAGGGTCAAATTTAGTGATTTATACCTGAAAGCTGAAAAAAGCTTTCCATTGATGTATGGTTTGTGCATACTAATTACTACTAAAAATGCAGTTTTGATATTTACGGTAGGAAATTTACAAAATATCTTCATGGAACATTATCTTTAATTAATATCCTATTGATTTTGTCATAAAAGAAAAATGTATCATTTTGACCCAGAGTATTTTACCCATAGTACCAAGTATTTTTGGCTATTGCTATACCCGTGCTACTTTTTAGTGAGGAATTATAGTCTTGTTCAATGGTAACAAAGCAACATTCCAGTCAAATTCAGAGATTGAGCTGTTTTTTTCAAACACACGTCTGTTCGTTGGGCTCCCGGAAGCCACGTGCTCCATGATCCACAGCCAGTGCCGAGCAATTTGTCAATACCACCGGCTGGCCCAGTTTGCAGTTCAGGATTCACTCTCTGGTGGGAACGCCAGTCTGTCTTCCAATTATAGCGCCAACTCGCTTGCAGAGCTGCTCCATCTACGGCCCAATTTTCAACCCTCACACTTTATTAAAAGCATAGGAGATGGCTGCACTTCAGCAAATAGATTTTATATCATTAAGACTCTACTGTTTTGTGGCTCTAAAAGGTTTTCTGATTGAAAAAAAAAACAGCAACTGTGCAAAAAAAGTACAAAACTCAAAATGTGACATTACTAAATCATCAACAAATTGCACGCATTATGATATTATTAATAAAATATTTTGCAAGGTTAATCTTATTACAAGATGTCCTAATAATTTGTGTTTTTCGCATGTTCAGTTGGATCCTCATTAGTGCATTTCACTCACCTTTTGTTAAAAGTTAAAAATTACACAATTCTTTCAGAGAAAAATTCAAATCAATGAAATAAAACTACAACCAAACCAAAAACAAAACTAATTTCTAATTTAATAAACTAAAAGCATATATATATATAAAAATCTGTTCTTGTAGTTTATCAATGTTTTTAGTTAATTAGTATGTTTATAATTAAATGTATAATTACAAGGATCCCAGCATACAATTTTATATTATAGAAACGCTCCTGTAATGTTCTTGTGAAAACGTTATTTTTGAATGTTCTCTGAACTCTGAACAGTTTTTTAGACGTTGTATTAACGTTCTTGGTTGGTTATAAGAATGTTATTCAAAGCGTTTTTAGAAAGTTTCAGTCTCTTGTTATATTAATGTTCATAATTTAAAATTCCACTCCCTATTATATTAATGTTCTAAAATGTTCTAAGAATGTTTCTAATGTTCTCAGTAAGTTATAAAAACATTATTGTTGAAGGTTCTTAGAACATTTAAAACGTCCAGTTTTTTATGCGTTGTATTAACATTCTTGTTTGGTTATAAGAACTTTATTCAAAACATTTTTAGAACGTTTCAGTCTCTTGTTATATTAATGTTCTAAGAACATTATTTAAAACATTATTAGAACATTCCACTCCCTATTATATTAATGTTCTAAGAACGTTTCCCTAATGTTCCGAGTAAGTTGTAAAAATGTTACTGCTGAAGGTTCTTAGAACATTCAAAACATGCAGTTTTTTATACGTACTATTAACATTCTTGTTTGGTTATAAAAACGCTATTCAAAACGTTTTTAGATTGTTTCAGTCTCTTGTTAAATTAATGTTATGAGAATGTTATTTAAAATGTTATTAGAACGTTCCACTCCCCATTATAACGTTCCCAGTAAGTTATAAAAACTTTATTGTTTAAAGTTCTTAGAACGTTCAAAACTTTTTTTTTTTTTTGTATTAACTCTCTCGTTTGGCTATAAGAATGTTATTCGAAATATTTTTAGAACGTTTTAGTCTCTTGTTATATTAATGTTCTAAGAACATTAATTATAATGTGACATAACATGTGAATGTTATTTAAAATGTTATTATAATGTTCCACTCCCAATTCTATTAAAGTTCTAAGAACGTTTTTTTTATGTTGTTTTTTTACGTCTTGACGTTGTATTAATGTTTTTGTTTGGTTATAAGAATGTTATTCAAAACATTTTTAGAATGTTTCAGTCTCTCACTATATTAATGTTCTAAGAACGTAATTTAAGTATTTTTTTCCTTATTCTATTAATGTTCTAAGGAAATTCCCCTAATGTTAGTTTTTGGTTCCTGTTTGGTTATTGTTTTGGTAACTAAATATTAATGATATTAATGTTAAGGAAATGTTTGAAGAATGTTAGAATAACGTTCTACAAACTAAGGGAATGTAAAGAAAACATTCCTGGCTAACCAGACTTTGCATTCCAGTGTATTTTCTCTTTAATGTTATTGCATTTTAAAACATTCCACTAACAATGAAAAAAAAAAAAAATGTTAGGGAATGTTAGGAGAACGTTTTCTGTTAGCTGGGATAAATTTAGCCCAAATCTTAATGTACAATTTACATCAGGCAAGTAAATTAATTCATAAGTCATAAGTGTGTCTGCCATTCATCAACTGAAAATGACAACGGATTTGCTGGTGTTCATGTAAAGATGTTTAGACAGTTACCTTGATCAGTATTTTGCCTTTTAGGACTTCAGGTGAAGGCAGAACTCCAGCCGGGTCGGTAGGGATGGAGGACACGTCCAGTTTATCTCCCAGCACTTCAGTCAGATACTGAGCCATTTTCTTCTGCTGAGGGACACTGCAGTGATTCTCAATGGACAGAATCAGTGGATACCTGAGGAAAAGTCAAAAAGATGCTTTTACAGATCTTTGATAATTGTGAGTCTGAAACACCTGTTAAAATGCCATTAAATTGTGAGACAGACAGAAAATTGCAGCTTGTTCAAAAATCATTAGCATTCTATCTAATATAAAATAAAACAACCCATATTATATTTAGATGTTCCCTGTCTGAGGTGGGCAAACCATATTTTTCAAGGTTACGGCATAATTATATTCAGTGATTTGAGGTCTTATTTCGTACTCTATCTGTGGAAAGTACAGACTATTTTTGGTACAAGAAACCTTGATACATAATCCATCAGTGAAAACAAATCGCTCCGGATACTGACAGATACTGCTGTAAATGTGCACTTTTGCTGTCACTGCAGTTTATAAACCTAAACAAGCTGAAGTGGCAAGCCAAACAGACATGATAGACATATATCACATCCTTTGTGTGAGATATCATCTAAAAATAGTTTTTTTGTTTACTGCGACCCTCACAAACCCTTGACAGCGTGCAGCTTTATTGGTTTATCACCTTTAGCAACAACAACACCTGAAAGTCATAGCAATGGAGGAAATCATGTGGAAACATGCTGTCAGTGTGAAATGTTCATGCGGACACAAATGTTCACACACTCCTGGACCTCAACTGCTCAACAGTGCTGTCTTCAAGCTCAGAGAATTAGGTATGTGACGGTGGGCTAGAATTGACTGTCCTTCACTGCCAGCAGTCAGACACATAAACCTTCAGGACTGAAACTTGAAGAAATGCTCAGATAGACTGCTGAGTAATACATGTCTTTAAAAGACTACTCAAAAAAAAAGAAAAGAAAAAAAAAAAGAAATAAACTTTAAATTACTATGACATTTCATGTATGATTCTCTGTAATATCATACTATCCATTGATATAGATCAATTTGAAAATTATATCTTAAAAGCATGGTGTCAAAGCTTAATATAATGTCATATAGTGGAGAAATTCACTAAAAAAGTGTCAATATATTGTGTTAGCATCATTGTTATCTGGCACTGCCTTAATCATCCTGGACATGGAATTGACCAGAGCTGCACAGGGTTCAGGTCTGGAGACATACTTGGCCACCCCATCAACTTCAGCTTCAGCTTCCTCAGCAAGGCAGTTGTCATCTTAGTGATGTGTTTGGGATCATTATCATGTTGGAAAACTGCTGTTCGGAATAGTTTCTGGAGGGAAGGCATCATGTTTTGCTTCAGAATGTACAGTACATAATAGAATCCATATTTCCCTCAATGAACTGCAGCTCCCAGAACCAGCAGCACTCATGCAGCCCCAGACCATGAGCTACCACTACCATGCTTGACTGTAGGCAAGACAATTTTCTTGGTACTCCTCGGTAGAGCATCGCCACACGTGCTGGACACCATCTGAGCCAAACAAGTTTATCTCATAGTCTCATCAGACCACAGGACATGGTTCCAGTAATTCATGCTCTTAGACAGGTTGTCTTCAGCAAACTGTTTTCAGGCTTTCTTGTGAGCCAGCTTCAGATGAAGCTTCCTTCTAGGATGATGCCTATGCAAACTGACTTGTTGCAGTGTGCCGCATATGGTCTGAGCACTGACAAGCTGACCTTCTACTTATGTAACCTTTAAAGCAATGCTGACAGCACTCAAGCATTTGTTTTTTGAAGCCAGGTTCTACTTCGATTCTTGCTAGGCCTGTTCTGAATGGAACCCATCTGGGAAACCTCTGTCTGACCCTGATCAATGTAGTGTAACTTGGTTTCAGGGTGTTACTGAACCTCTAATAGCCTTGGCCATCTTTGTGGAGAGCAACAATTCTAATTCTCAAATCCTCAGAGAGTTCTTTGTCATGAGATGCCATGTTGAACATCCAGTGGTCAGTATGAGAGAATTGTACTTAAAGCACCTTATTTTAACTGCTCTAATACAAGATACACAACTTTCTATGGTCATGTCAAGCAGACAAAAACATAAACATAATGAACAGGACTTTATGAAATGTGGCTTTGTATGGTTAAACAACATACTGGTGTTATCACTTAGGGTGTACTCACTTTTGTTGCCAGCTATTTTGACAATAATGGCTGTATGTTGAGTTATTTTCAGAGGACAGTAAATCTGTACTGCTATACAAGCTGCACACTGACTAATCTAAAACATATCCAAGTTTACTTTCTATAGTATTGTCCCTTGAGAAGATATACTAAAATGGTTGCTGAAATGTGAGGGGTGTACTCATTTTTTGAGATACTATACATATAGTGCAGATTGATAGCCTCTTCTTGAGCTTGAAAAAAGTCAGACGTCTGGCTTGTGACACTCATTAGCTGTTTATATCTCAGTCGATCAATATGTACTGTCTAATAACCTTGTAAATCGTTTAGTATCCAATACAGCCAATGTCTCTTACTGGTTTTTGATGAATGCATATTTGTTGATGGTCTCGATAACATCTTTGAAGAGGATTTTGGAAGTCAGGGTGTAGCCATGATGTACGATTGGTTCTCCATCCTGTCCATCCCAGCAGTCCACTGAAAAATAATAATAAAGAGAAAAAGTTTCTTTTTAAAAATCATGCAAACAACTTTTTTCATTAATTATTTGGAATGTGGAAATCCACACACACACACACACACACACACACACACACACACACACACACACACACACGCACATACACACGCACACACGCACGCACGCACGCACGCGCACGCACGCACGCACGCACACACACACACACTGATTCACTTATAGGAAGAAGCACTAAAAGGCACTAGAAAATTGGGTCAATCTCACCTTCCACACATCTGCAGCCGGCCTGCAGCACCCAGGCGTACATGTCCACGCGAGACTGGGACATGAGCTGGTCACCCATTAGGTAGGTGTTGTGGGAGGAAGCAATGAAGTAGTTACTGAGGGGCTGCGTCATGTCCTGGTTCACCTCGTAATGCTCAGGGTTGAAGATGTCACCAGCAGGACTGCGCATGTAATTTGTAAAACCTGTGTGATACAGTTAAAGGTTATTGTGAATTTCTGTCATAGATATTTCCCAGAATTTGATTATCACTTCGCTGATATTAGGATTATAATAGGAATTGGACCCTGCCTATATCTATGCACATTTTACAGCTCCATATTATAACTTAGTAACACCTTTACAAAGAGGTTCCATCAGTTAACGTTTGTTCATTTTTTAACTAACATAAACAAACAATGAACAATACATTTATTACAGCATTTATTGATCTTTGTCAATGTTAATTAATAAAAATACAGTTGTTTATTGTTTGTTCATGTTAGTTCACAAAGTTTTAACTAATGCACAACAAGCACAGCTTTTGATTTTGAGAATGCATTAGTAAATATTGAGAGTAGCATGAACTAAGATTAATAAATGCTATAGAAGTATTGTTCATTCTTAATTCATGTTAAGGTATAGAGGTGCAGTGCATTCAATGAATTGTACTGTTGTTAACAAGATACTGATCCTGAAAAAAAAGAAAACATTCAATAGACAAGAACTCCATAAAACAGTTTTGAGAGTTAAGAGTGATCTAGGACCTTTATACAGTACATGACATTGTAAAGTCTGTAATTCTAGTCCTTACAGCCTCATTTTCTTCTTTGTTCAATTCAATAAGCCATCTAACTTAACTAAGGTCTATTCTCGATGGATCTTTTTCACATTTCTCAGAAGCGGAAGTCATCATAATTGGGTAAACTTCTATAGTGGTGAACGAAAACTACAACAAATATTATTTTTGTGTTCCCATTTGCTCTAATAGCAAAATAAAAAATCCATAATAGTGAAAAAATCCCTGACGTTGGTCAGAGGAGAGAAAAATATCAAATTTTCAGTCACTCCCTCAGCTATTGTATTAGAAACACTCACGCAGTGTTAACAAGTTTTCTGTCGCACAATGCCAAGGTAATAAAAAACAATATATAGCGTTATAAATGTGCATTAATGATTTAAAAACTAGATTTACAATGTTAATATCTGTGGAAATACACCATCACAGACTGTAAACAGGTCAGCTGCATGCATTTCTATTGAAAGGACTGGTAGTTCATGCAATTGCACCTTGAAAAGTATCCTTTCTGCAATTAAATTTCAGAAATAAAAAGTGCGTACCATCAATACCCAGGACACCCAGTGTCTGGTTTTCTGGACAAGGCTCAAACTTGGACACAATTTCGAGGCAGTGCTCTTTTGAGACATTTGTCATCTGAAAAACAAACAAACAGAAAAGAAAGATTAACACGTGAGCAATTTAATTCTTACAATGCATTTAAAACAGCTACTATACAGCCATCTAATGAAATCAAAGTTACATTTTTGTTCATATTACATGTGAAATACGTGATAAATAAGCCCACAGGGAGCCCTGCTCACACAACTAACCCATCTCCGCTCTGGAGTCCGATTGTGACGCCCGACAGCTGGCATTTAAATGGACTGATTAGTCAATGAGATTCCCATCCACGCCAATCAGTGTCAGATCTTTCCTCCAGCTAATGCAGCGGGGGATGACGGGATCCTGCCAGCTGCGGATACCGAACCGCAGTAAACCACGCAGTACATCAACACTCTTGTTGATGATTAGCTGCTGGTGGAACTTAAATGCATTGGTCTACTTTGTTCTCGCCTCTATTTTTCTCTGTCCATAAAGAACTAATGATGCCGTTTGATGAGGGACACTTTTTTCTGCTTTTAACTACTTGAGACAAATGAGACTGAAGTGTTATTCTTAAGAAAAGGTCACTCTGAGTGGTACCATTTACTTGAAATGCTAATTTTCTCATTCTACATAATTCATGGTGGGCTTTTTGTGTTTTTAATTTCAATTTGACTGCATCCTAGTGCTTTATAATGCAGTACGTGAGTGCATTTAAACTTTTAAAAGGGGGATCCAATGCTGTTTCATGCACGTTAAGTTATTTACACTGTTAAAAAGTTGGATTCTCATGCTAAACATGGTCAAAGTTTAAAAAAAACTATTTGGACGTATATTAGAGTATTTCTGTGCCGAACACACACTTCCGGGTTTCTTACAAGTTTCAGCAAGTTTTTTTGATCATGGCTCTTTATGACATCCTAAAAGGTGGAACTCCTTGTATGGGCATTTCTCCCAAAAGAGCGTGCCCATCCATCTGTACTTACTTGGGAAGAATGTCTCTAAAGAATTGTGGTTTTGATTGAAGGCAAAGATAACCTTACTTCACCTTATGTGAACAGTGGATGATGCAGTTTGTTTTTTTCCGGGGCGGAAACTGAGTTTTGCAAGTGTATTTGTTTCAGAATTGCATGATATAATCTTGTAATTTTGAGTTATAAAGTCAGAATTCCCTAATTCTGAGAAATTAAGTCAGAATTTGTGATATAAACTTGTACTTGTGAGTTATCATGTTAGAATTGCATGATATAAACTTGAAATTGTAAGTTATAAAGTTCAAATTAGGGAATTCGAACTTTATAACTTACAATTTCGAGTCCGCATTCCCTAATTCTGAGAAATTAATTCAGAATTGTGTGGTATCAACTCGTGATTGTGAGTTATAAAGTCCGAATTCCCTAATTCTGGGAACATTTTATAAACAAGGCCCAGTTCCACGCTGGATTTGCACATCGTTTGATACTGAAATATATAAAAGATACTGGTCATGACTCAGAACTGCAAATGTCTGTGTGTTTTGTTGGCAATCGGCGAGCAAATAGCTGTAACTTTCTTTTGGAAATATGATAAAACTAAAGACTTTTTGGAGATACAAAAGATGCAGTACTACTCTATAGGTACTTAAGATTAACATGAGATTGGGTGAAACTGTGTGTTATGCCCCCTTTAATGAGATTTTAATGATTGCCTGAAACATTATATTAGCGTTCTGACTTGAAACACCACTTTAATCAAACATCATGTGGATTTTTGATTTGCCAGTCGAAAGTAATATGATAATTTACCACTAGAGGTGATTTTGCAAATGAGGTTACATAGGTTAACGAGCATCAGAATAACACTCATACTTGTTAACATATCATTTCACTTGAGACGACTGTAAGTTCTATGCGATTTCATTTTAAATCACAAATCAGATCAGTCCAGAGGCATCTTTAAAAATATGTGCATATGATTATAATGAATGTCAACATACAATAATTTCCTGAATGTTTTCATAAATAAATTTATAAAATTTAAAAATGTAAATGGGTAGTTGATGGATAGCATTTCATGGATTGTGGTGTGAATTTCTAAAAGTACAAATTTTCCAATGTAGTGTCTCAATGTCAACAAATATGGAGGAGCTGAGAACGAATATGAAGCATGCAGTATGTGAAAAAAAAATTACTCATGCATATTGTGTGGTTGGTGAGGTAAACTCTTTTCTCATTAACCAGTGTGTATATATATATATATATATATATATATATATATATATATATATATATATATTGTGGCGAGGCGTCTGCCCGCCCCCCTGGTTTTCATCACCACCCCGTCCCGTATTCGCCGCCCTTCTCCAGGCTCCCGACGGGAGTGGGTGTGTAGGGGAGAGGAGGGGCGTGTAATCGGCTCGGGCTGGCGGCGTGTGATGGGGACACCTGATGTAAATGAAGCCTCATCACCGCCGCTGTTTAAATCCCGAGCGCGCCTCTCCTCGGGAGACCGGTCTCTTTCCCCCGTGCATGCACGCTGGTGTCCTCGCGGGTCCAGGAGGGGGTGAAGAGGGAATCCCGCGCCACAAGAGTTTGGAGAGCCGCCGGACCCGCGGTCCGGTTGAGGCCGCCAGAAGCCGCCGCCCCAGCGCCGGACAGCTCGAGAGGGATGAGCCTGCCGGAGATGCCGCCACCCTAGCACCCCGGCGCTAGTATGGAAAGCGCCCGCGGCCGCCGGACTCCGCCCCTCTCCTGGACCCTTCCCCTCTGAACACTTCCCTTCCGTCACGGCGTCTCAGCACCCGAGGACACCAGATCCCCCTTTTATTTTGGACACTGTTTTCCTTTATGGACACTTTTTCCCTTATTTTCTGTTTAATAAAAGCCTCTCCGAGGCCTGACGCCACACCCACTGTGTCTGTCGTGTGCCCCTCCCGCCACAGTGGTGGAGAATGCGGGCAAGGCGGGGCTTAGACAGCGCAGTGGGCAACACCTGATGACGTCATCCCCTCTCGCTCGCCAAAGCTCGTGAAGACCCGGACGGGGACGGAGAACGACGGAGACGGCCTCCCAACCGCAAAAGGGGTAAGTGAGGTTTCTTTTAGTCACTTATCCTGCGGTTGGTTGAGGCTGTCGACTAATACCGGTTTTTCTGTCCCTGTTCCGGTGCGCGGCGAGAGGGAGCGTTGCCTTGGAGAGGAATCCCCGCCCACTCCGACCGCTGGAGCCTGGATGAGGAAGGTAGCACTCCTGCGTGGGCGGCGACCTTAGGACGGGGATGTCGCTTGGGGGGGGGAATGTGGCGAGGCGTCTGCCCGCCCCCCTGGTTTTCATCACCACCCCGTCCCGTATTCGCCGCCCTTCTCCAGGCTCCCGACGGGAGTGGGTGTGTAGGGGAGAGGAGGGGCGTGTAATCGGCTCGGGCTGGCGGCGTGTGATGGGGACACCTGATGTAAATGAAGCCTCATCACCGCCGCTGTTTAAATCCCGAGCGCGCCTCTCCTCGGGAGACCGGTCTCTTTCCCCCGTGCATGCACGCTGGTGTCCTCGCGGGTCCAGGAGGGGGTGAAGAGGGAATCCCGCGCCACAAGAGTTTGGAGAGCCGCCGGACCCGCGGTCCGGTTGAGGCCGCCAGAAGCCGCCGCCCCAGCGCCGGACAGCTCGAGAGGGATGAGCCTGCCGGAGATGCCGCCGCCCTAGCACCCCGGCGCTAGTATGGAAAGCGCCCGCGGCCGCCGGACTCCGCCCCTCTCCTGGACCCTTCCCCTCTGAACACTTCCCTTCCGTCACGGCGTCTCAGCACCCGAGGACACCAGATCCCCCTTTTATTTTGGACACTGTTTTCCTTTATGGACACTTTTTCCCTTATTTTCTGTTTAATAAAAGCCTCTCCGAGGCCTGACGCCACACCCACTGTGTCTGTCGTGTGCCCCTCCCGCCACAATATATATATATATATATATATATATATGAACCTGGACCACAAAACCAGTCATAAGGTTAAATTTGACAAAACTGAGATGTATACATCATATGAAAGTTCAATAAATAAGCTTTCTATTGATGTATGGTTTGTTAGGATAGGACAATATTTGACTGAGATACATCTATTTGAAATCAGAAATCTGAGGATGCAAAAAAATCAAAAAGACTGAGAAAATCACCTTTAAAGTTGTCCAAATTAAGTTCTTAACAATGCATATTACTAATCAAAAATTACATTTTGATATGTTTACAGTAGGAATTTTACAAAAAATCTTCATGGAACATGAACTTTACTTAATTTCTTAATGATTTTTGGCATAAAAGAAAAATCAAAAATTTTGACCCATGCAATGTATTTTTGGCTATTGCTACAAATATACCCCAGCGACTTAAGACTGGTTTTGTGGTACAGGGTCACATATCATATCACCATTTTATAATCAATTGATTCCTCAGTTGACAACAGGTAGATGCACACCATTTCCTGAAGGTTCCATTTTCCCTCGTGTCTAAATATTTATGTGTAAACAAGGTCACTCATATGTGAAATTCATATCAACTGCAAGTGTATATTTTATTTTTCAGTGTGAATGACCAGTTAATGTAGTCGTAGTGTTTCAGGCAACTAATAAAAATTCATATAAAGCTCAAGCCGCCGCCCTTAGCAAAGCTTTAAGGGCGAATTCTGTTCTTCAAGACCATGAAAGAGGAGATCTGAGAGTGTGTGAGGACAGTCTTACCGAAAACGTTGAGGAAAGCGCCTATGGTCACATTAACATGAAAAAGACACATTGTATCTTCATCAAGTTTATCAAATTATGTGCCCGAGTTAAAAAGCGGGACATGAAAACAACAGATGCTTTACCTGCTGCCTCTTTTACCTTATCACGTATTTAACCCACCAACCTCGCCTCACCTTTTGTTCAGTCTCGAGGAAGCGTTTGAGGTCATCTGCGTCCAGGTGGTCTTTATGGTTGCTGTAGGTGAGCATCAGCAGGTACAGATCGCGTCGAGTTGACATCATCTTATAGAAAGAGCAGAACTCCTCAAATCCCAAAGTGCCCTGGTTGTCATCAGTGTCTGCCTCCTAAAAATCAGTGATGGAGAAAGACTTAGATTGAGATCAGTGAGACGGAAAAGAATGTTATTAAGTCCTTGAATTGCCAATTAAGAATTTAAGGAAAATTAAGGTGAAGCAAATGGTTTGCCTTTATATGAAAGTTTGGACTGGGATATTACACTTTTCATTAATAAGGTGATGTGGTATTGTTTTATTGTAAGGTAAGCGGGTCAAGGCCTTTTCTATTATGGAAGACACAAAATGAGAAGTTTAGTAGAATGTTCCTGCTGCTCTTTTCTATACAACAAAAGCATAAAGAGTCCAGGAGCTGGTAGTTACAAAAAACACGTAAAATCACCAAAAAGAAACCATAAAAGTAGTCGATATGACTGTGATATGTGTAATATTCAGATAATCCACAGTCCATATGCTATGAGGAGTTTGGGTGAGGAAGATTCACAGCTGTCCTTTCTCATTCACTTTCACATATATTCAAATATTAAGATTTTTTATGTTATTGATGCCAAACGGGCAGCTTTTGCATGCTTTGTAACTCTGGTAAAGGGGAAGATTTTCAGGTAATAAGGACTAAAAATTATGGTTTGTTTCTGACATAAAGCTATTGTAAAACTTAAGAAGATTCAGGATTTAGTTCAAAAGTTGAACTGCATTTCTGAACCACTATTATGGTGCCATTTTGTCCTTTTTCACTGTAAGAATCCTAATTTACTTTCACTATGGAAAAGAGCAATGTAATAAAAGAAACACAATTTTTGGATGAAAATCCCCTAGTTTCTCCAGGGGATTACTGTAAACATTGGTCTATGATATGTACGATATACTTTGGATGACTATTTTAGTTAGATTTGAAATATTTACAGTAGTGGCCAAAATTATTATAATACTAGTATTTTCACCAGTTATAATGGTTTTAAGTCAGTTATTTCTATCTTTTGCTGTAGTGTGTCAGTAGAAAATGTCAGTTTTAATTTGCAAACATTCATTTTGCTATTAATTGTAATAATCCAGTGTGATTTTTGTTTGCACAAGGAGTCTGACAACAGATGTTGTCAAAAATAATGTCATAAATAGATTTTCTTAATCAGTTAACTTCTATTAAAGGGGTGGTCCAGTGCTGTTTCATGCATGTTATTTACAGTACACTGTTAAAGAGTTGGATTCTCATGCTAAACATGGCCAAAGTTTCAAAAAACGAGAATAACAGAGTATTCATGTGCCACACACACTTTCGGGTTTCTTGCAAGTTTCAGCAAGTTTTTTTTTTGATCATGGCTCTTCATGACATCCTGAAGAGTGGAATTCCTTGTATGGGCATTTCTCCCGGAAGGCGCGCCCATCAACGTGCTTTATTCGGCTGCACTGCTGCATGGGACTCACTTGGGAAAAATGTCTCTAAAGAAGTGTGGTTTTGGTTGTAAGGCAAAGATAAACTTACTCAGCTTCCTGAAGAACCCAGCGTAACATGAATAGTGTATGCAATTTGTTTTTTCTGGTGCAGAAACTGACAAGTGTGTTTGTTGACGAACGTTTCATGAACAAGGCCTAGTTCAACGCAGGATTTGCACATCAATTGATACTGAAAGATGGAGCGATCCCTGCCATAAAAGATCCCGGTCATGACTCAGAACTGCAGATGTTAAGGGAAACGCCATCAAATGTCTGTGTTTTGTCGCTAATCGGCGCGCGAGTGCTCGTCAATCTTTAGCTCCACCCATGGTGCACCTCCAGGAGCTCAGCTGTTTTCGGAGATAATCGTAAAGCTGTATATTTCTTTTGTAAATATGTTAAAACTAAAGACTTTTTAAATATATGAAGGATGTAGTACTACTCTATATGTACTTAAGATTAACATAAGATTGGGTGAAACAGTGTGTGTTATGCCCCCTTTAACTAAATTAAATCAACATTTAGCGTGACCATCCTTTGCGTTCAAAGCAGCATTTGCTCTAGGTGCATTTACGCATTGTTTCTCAGGTAGCTTTACAGGTAGGTCTCTTGAAGCATCTTGCAGACGTTGCCACAGTTCTTCTGGATTTAATCTGTCTCATTTTGTTCTGTTTCTTCATGTCATTTCAGACAGACTGGATGATGGTTAGATTAGATCTCTGTTTGGAGAACTGTGTGGTTGTCAGACTCCTTTACCAAACAAAAACCTCACTGGATTATTACAACTAATGCACTGAAAAAAAAAAACTATTTGTTGAATCAACTTAAAATAATTTGTTACCTGCCTAAAAACTCAAAAAAGTTTAGTCAACTTAAAATGTTAAGTTGTACTAAGTTTAAAATGTTGATGCAGTCAGGTAACTTACCCAGCTTTTAAGTTTAACAAACCAAATTTTTTGTTAAGTCAACACAAATATCTAAGTTGTCTCTTAGTACAACGTACCATTTCAAGTTGACTAAACTTATTTGAGTTGACTGAACTTAAAATGTAAGGTTACTCAACAAATTGTGTTCTTTTTTTTTTTTTTTTTACAATGTGGCACAATGAATGTTTGGAAATGTAAACTGATATTTTTTTTTCCTGAAACACTACAGCAAAAGATAGAAATAACTGACTTAACCCCTTAATTGTCGCCCCCCATTTTTTAAAATAGGCATGAAAGTGCACTATCCAAACTTCAATTGTTGTAATTCATGAACACTTTGAAATAAAGATCTAAGGTTGATCTCTTTTTAAAGAAGACAATCAGCAGATTATTGCAGAAGTGAAAAACATAAAGTGTTAACAAATTATAGAAGTTTAAATTTACTGTAAATAAAATGCACTGTACACTTTTTATTATATTTTATACAAAATACATATTTTACATAACAGGTTTTATCCTAAATTTGATATCAAATTGAAGCCTCACATCTAAATAAGTTATGTTCCAAATTTGAAGTTGATATGAAAAAAAATAAGGTTCCTGTGAAAGTTTGTTTAGGGCGTTATACCACAAACAGCCACCGGGTGCCATCCAAATGCCATACTGTATATATTTTTTATGCATTTTTCTGTCACAAAAGTCTAAATTGTCACAATATAACCACCAAATATGAAATCCTGAGACCTTTCCAATGATATGTCTTTTGTCAAGATTGTAAAAAGTTGTGATTCTAAAAGACCGTAATGCATTTTGTAATATGACACCGCTAAGGGGGAGGAGACCGCCAAACGATTTTAAAGTACCATTTCCATGAAAATTTCAAAATGGTTTTCACAGGATGATTCTTGAGCTTCTAAGCTTTCAAATGGTATATAATTTATGTTGGTTACTAAAAAAATTGATAGAGAAAAAGGACAGCAGAAAAAAGAGTGCCAAGCAGCCCACAGGTGGGATGGTGACAGTTCCATTTTACTTGTGTTCTGATAATTTTGGCCACCACTGAAGTTGAACTTCTGTAAAACAGCAATGCACAGTTGTGGGTAGATTTGCTTGTTAATGTCTGACTTCAGTCGCTGATTATTGGTTATGATGGAGGATAAACCACCAGCTCTTGAATCAACTGGAGAAACAACTCATTCAACAGCAGCAGCCCACTGTCACAATTAAACCCCCGCCACGCCGAGAACAACAGCGCCTCCACATCTCCAACAGCTCTCAGCTCATAAGAGCCCAAAAGTGTTTTCTCAGCTCAGTGAATCCCAGGCTCAGACGCCAGTGCTGATCCAGAGAGCTGCTGAGTCAAACGCACACATAAAGGCTTGCGGTGAGCCGAGGCGTGGAGGATGTAATAAACCCTGAGCTAAGCGCCTGAGAATTTCTGCTTTATGGAGAGAAGCATGAAAACAGGTCACATACACTGAAGATGCTCAGAAGAGCAGCATTCACACCGCTCCCTCCGAAGAGCTGATATCACTTCCTCTGAGTGGAACTGGACTGAGGTATCTAAATTATACTCCTTTTAATTATATGTAATCAAATACATAACAAAATCAAAAATGTATTTGTAATAATAAAAAAAGGTGCTGTTGGTGGATCAGGTCAGGGTTTTGCCAAGTCCAGTTGTTTTAAAATAGTCAGCACTTTACATTAACAGCACAAACTCTGCGGGTAATACGCAGGGTTAGGGATTTGTTCAAATCACTATACATGAATAAAATAATTGCAATACCTGACTTTGTTAGTAATCAGAGCTGGGTAGTAAATGATTGTTCAAATGTAATTTGAACTACATAATCAGATTCCAAAAATTAAGTACTTTTAATTACATTAAATTACATTTTAAAATACTCGTAATCAGACTACAGTTATTTTTATTTGATCATGATTACATATTATTTCAACAATAGCAATAAATCATTCCTAATTTATGCATTCTCCCTAATTTCTCTTTTTCATCTTTAAATGCTTTTCTAAAATAGCCTACTGCTTATATACACTCTGAAAGTCTTCCAGTTTTGTGGACATACAAAGACCAAGTGTTTAATATTACATCAACTACACATGAATGCATTAATTTTAATTTTAATTATCACACTATATTACACTGTATCTGATCTGTACATACTTGGTTATTTTACCATGTATTTCTGTCTTTAGAATGATTTTTGTATTTTAAAATGTACAAATTCACAAACATTTTTGTCACCTGATCCTCTTTCATCTAATATATTTACTTGGTCACGTGACATGGGGATAAACAAATAAAATATTTCATTTCTTTTAGTAAGTGTTTTATTTTGACAGATTTTATATTTACATGTTTTAACATTTTTATGATTTAATTAACTATTAGCTTTTTTTTATTAAACTCATAAACCCCTTGCAGTTCATTCACAAACCCTAGTTTAAAGGAACACTCCACTTTTTTTTTTTTTAAATAGGCTCATTCTCCAACTCCCCCCGAGTTAATATGTTGAGTTTTACCGTTTTCAAATCCATTCAGCCGTTCTCCTGTTCTGGCGAAATCACTTTTAGCATAGCTTAGCATAGATCATTGAATCCTATTAGACCAATAGCATCGCATTCAAAAATGACCAACGAGTTTCGATAATTGTCCTATTTAAAACTTGATTCTTCTGTAGTCTGTACTCCACGTGCTTCGTCCATATTACGGCAGCAAACTTCCTTGACTATTATGCCGCAATGGGAGTGTAGTTCCTAATCTTATCAGCCTAGAAAATCGCAGCTTTAAATTTCCGCCGGTATTAGTACACGATATAACTACAGAGTCAAGTTTTTTATTGGTCTAATAGGATTCAATGATCTATGCTAAGCTATGCTAAAAGTGATATCGACAGAACAGGAAAACGGCTGAATGGATTTCAAAACGGTAAAACTTAATTTTTTAATTCGGGGGGAGTTGGAGAATGAGCCTATTTCCAAAAAAAGTGGAGTGTTCCTTTAACGTAATATAATGTTTAATGCACTTCATGTTATTACAAATTAATGGAATATATTTTCTTTTTAGTAATCTTATATCAATATGGTACAAGATTATCCTCTTTAACTCAATACAATAAATGAGATCAAAAGCTCAAAAGTAATCTAAAAGTAGTCTGATTATATTACCTCAAATGTGTAATGTAATGGATTACAACTGTTGTCATTTAATTTGGAATCAGTAACAGATTACAATTTGTAATTAATCTACCCAGCTCTGTAAAACTACTATTACTAAAATTAAAATTAATTTTTGAAATAAAATTATTTAATTACAAATATAGTAAAAACACTAATATTGTGAAATATTATTACAATTAATTACTGAAACTTTTGATAAATTTAATGCATCCTTATACTGAGTACAAGTATATTGTATTCTTCAAAAAAAGTTTGACTTTTAGTGACAAAATTAATAAACGCTATGGTGTTGTTTAAAAATACTAAAGAATAATAAAAAAAAAAAACTTGAAACAATAAAAATACTATATTTTTTAAATAAAGTCTTTCATAGGTATTAAGAAACAAAGAAAATTCCAGTGCACAGTGTGCTGACAATCACACAGGTTGTTTGTGAGGTTAAGCCAAAGAAATCAGGGCCAAAGTCTTCAGGTGAAAATCACACTCACATCACACTCAGTTGTTGGATAGCAGAGCCAGATTGCCCCCCTGTGGTTTACTGTGTCTTACACTAAAGGCCATCTGTGTCCATTTACAGCAGATGGGGTGGACGCTGATGAAGTGTGAAGCTTAGTGACCTGCAAACAGCTGATGTGAGGTCTCAACCACATACTCACACACACTAATCCAGACGGCCTGGAAAAATGGAGCACAGTGGAGCCATAGACACTATCAGAAGGCCATGATTTGGCCCAGAAAAGAAAGGGGAAAAAAACCCCCACAATGCTGACCAATCACCTGGTCAAACAGAAGTATATTCATATTCAAAATAGAATAATTGTAGATGATGCAGGACAACTGTCTAATGCACAGGGATGGGCAGTATTTTAAATAAATGTATTTAAAATACGTATTTGAAATACAAAATACTATTTTGTATTTTTTATTTTAAAGCCTTTGGGAAAAATCTAATGTAATTTGTATTTAAATACATTTAAGACGAGTATTTTGTATTTTCAAAATACATAAAATACTTTGTGCCAATCAACCTCTTTATCAGGGTGCTGATTTAGTTCAGACCTATGGTTCAGACACACCCCTCCCCCAACCTTAACACTCATGCATGTGAGCTGCCTGCAGCAGAGTCAGCTTTGGATCAGCCACTTTTCTCAGTTTTCTGCATTAAGGCAAGGGTGTCATCATAATCAATTCATTGTTGATTAAAGTTAAATTGGTGCATCATTCAGATTTGCCTTCAGTAAACATGAAATAATAAACAAGCACCGACACGTGTAGGAGAAAAATAGCGTTAGCTGCCTGTTAGCCAATCAGTTTTGATTGTTGTTTTTTTTAATGTATCAACTAGCTAGACAAATGTGTTTAAAACATTACTGCATGTTAAGGCTGGGTGAAATGACAGAACTTTATATATCTTCAGGCAGCGATGCTATAAAGTGTGAATCTATTCAACTTTTCAAAATCGTTTACATTTAGTTTTGCATTCAGAATATGTCTAGATATATTTCAGCCTAAAGGGATAGTTCACCCAAAAATGAAAATTTGATGTTTATCTGGTTACCCCCAGGGCATCCAAGATGTAGGCGACTTTATTTCTTCAGCAGAACACAAACGAAGATTTTTAACAAAAAACAGTGCAGTCTGCCAGCCATAAAATGGCAATGGATGGGGACCAGACCTTTAAAAGTAAACAAAAACATGCACAGACAAATCCAAATTACACCCTGCGGCTCGTGATGATACACTGATGTCCTAAGACACGAAACTGAACTGTATTTATATAATTTTTTACCCTTGATACACAGCCACGTCCAACTGTCCTGAGAACAAGCTTTTCCTCCGGCAAATTACATGTGTACGCGCTCTGGCGTATTTTACGCAAACGCCAGAAGCGATCTGTCGCGTGTGTGTATACGACACTCATTTGTTCACACAGTGCACAGAGATTGTGTGTATAGCGGCTATTCAAAACGGTAATTACTTGCTATATCCTGATTCAAACCGATTGAAAGCTAAAAGATTACGTTTGCTTGCGCAAACTCATCTGGAACTTTTACAGATTTTCCCTTCTGGCGTTTGCGTACACATCTAACGTGCCAGATGAAAAGCTCGTGCTCATGATAGATGGATATGGCTGTGTATCAAAGGTAAAAAATTATATAAATACTGTACCCTGGAAATCCAGAGGTCTTGCGAGAGCACAACTTAAATTGTCTCTGCAAGACTCTCTGGCATCGAGCAATGATGCATGTTACTGCATTACGTAAGCAGTTGTGGGAACCAATCGAATCGGTGTATCTGATGTAGGCGGGCCAGAAGGGAGCTAAGCTGATGACGACAACGCTGCAACGTCCGGAATCATTTCACAAGTTCACACTTACATATAATAAACTGGGAATGGGTTATGCGTATTTGGCGAGCTGTCCGATGGAAGGGCTCCGAGCTCGGAATTTTGGCCCGAACTCAGAATACCTCCGTTAGGACAGAAAATAGTTGTAAGTGTGGAGTAGGGGTGGAGGAGGGATGCTAAAAATCTGTCAAGGAACAGAGGTGAGGTTGTGGTATAAATACACGTCTGTTAATTAGGTTGATTACTAATTGCGCTCCTCATGATCATCGTTAATTTTCTGAACATGCTCCTCCCGAACTTTGTTAATAAAACATCATTTAGTAAACATTGAATGATGGCTACAGATGAACACCAGTTGTTTGAAACGGCTTTGGCTGCTACAGTGAACGAGTTAGACTTGGCTTTTCATATAAAAGAGGAACAGAAAACCACGCTCGAATCGTTCCTTTGCAAGAAGGACGTTTTTGCTGTTTTGCCGACTGGATACGGCAAGAGTTTAATTTATCAGTTAGCTCCGCTGGTAGTTAAGCGTATGGTGCGACCACGAAGAGGAACAGATCCGAAGCGGGCAATGCCAGATAGCATTCGGCAGTCCCGAGTCCTGGCTGATAAAAAAGAAGTGGCGATAAATGTTATCGAACAAGGTCTACCAGGAAACCTGATTGTGGTGGATGAGGTCCATCTCATTTACAAATGGTAAGAGTCACTTGGTAAACTTACTGTAACGAAAAACTGAACTATTCAATAGTAATACAGTAGCCTAACTTGAACAGGACGATATGTCTTGCTGCTGAATGAAACGCTAGCATCCATCCACATATTAGTTGATAGTTAATGAATAGTTTGATGGGCCCTAATTTTTTATGAGGTTGTCGTAATTAATAGTTATTAATCTTGTCACATTGTTTATGTTATAACATTGAAATCCAGTCGCTCAGGATATGTCACATCGTGTATTGTTGTGATTGGTCTTGGCGTTATCCAATTGTGTGCAGTGAGAGTTTCAAATTCATCGGCCATCGAGTTAGGCCCTTTTCATTGCTCGATGCCAGACCCTTAATCTTAATAGATTAGGGTCTGGATTTTTCCAGGCTATAAATACTGTTCAGTTTCTTGCAAGAACCGATCGTTTCTTGTCTTAGGACATTAATGTATTGTCACGAGCCGCAGGGTGTAATTTGGATTTGTCTGTGCATGTTTTTTGGCTGGCAGACTGCGCTGGTTTTTGTTAAAAATCTTTGTTTGTGTTCTACTGAGGAAACAAAGTCACCTACATATTGGATGCCCTGGGGGTAAGCAGATAAACAAATTTTCATTTTTGGGTAAACTATCCCTTAAAGGGATGCCTGCACTTGATGGCCAATTTCACATGTATTTTGTGTATTTTAAAAATACAAAATACTGTATTTGTATTTTAAATAAATTTTTTACACAGTATTTTGTATTTGTATTTAAATACATTTTCCCACTCAGTATTTTGTATTTTTATTTTAAATACATTTCAATGTATTTATGCCCATCTCTGCTCATGCATATGCATGCAAAAAGGGCTTTTTAAAAATGCCAAGCTCTAATCGGATTACAGGTGTTAGGATGCATAGGTTGTTAATGGTTCTGGTGAAGAGAAGGGGTCTGATACCCTGGAAATCCAGAGGTCTCGCGAGAGCACAATTTGAATTGTCTCTGCAAGACACTCTGGCATCGAGCAATGATGCAGGTTACTGCAATACGCAAGCAATTGTGGGAACCAATCAAATCGGTGTATCTGATGTAGGCGGGCCAGAGGCGAGCTAAGCTAATGATGACAGCACTGCGACGTTCAAATCATATAGTAAACTTTGAAAGATCGCTGTCGCTACGGATGAACAACAAGTTTTTTGAAACGGATTTGGTCGCTACAATGAACGAGGTAGACTTGGCTTTCCATATAAAAGAGGAACAGAAAACCAAAAACTCGAATCGTTCCTCTGCAAGAAGGACGTTTTTGCTGTTTTGCCGACTGGATACGGCAAGAGTTTAATCTATCAGTTCACGAGTTCACGCTTACAAATAATTAGCCGGAGAATAGTAGTGCATGTTTGGCGTGCTGTCCGGTGAAGGGCTCCGAGCTCGGGAATGGCCCGAACCCAGAGTACCCCCCAATAGGAGTAGCGAGAACTCGGAGTGATGAGATGGTTTGGTGGAGGTTTACTGATAAACCATCGAGTGAATTGAGGTGAGTCAGCTGTATTTAAACCTATGGCGCTGATTGACTTGTGATGTTTACGCTAAGCATCTGACGCGCTTCTCCCGAACTTTGTTAATGAAACATCATTTAGCTCTGCTGGTAGCTAAGCGTGTATTGTTGTGATTGGTCGTGGCGTTATCCAATTGCGTGCAGTTAGAGTTTCAAATGCATGCTTGGTGCCGCCCCTCGAGTTAGGCAGTTTTAATTGCTCGATCCCAGACCCTTAATCTTAATAGATTAGGGTCTGTATTTTTCCAGGCTAGGGGTCTGATATTCTTGGTGTTACACGTGGTACACAGTTTTGGTGTAGTCCGGGTCAAATATTTCAGGATCAAACCTTTCTGCTGTATGTGACAGGATCTAACAACGTAAAAAGTAAACTGGTTGGTCATTTTGCATGTCAGTCACACTAAGTGGGCAGTTTTTGACCAGAACAAGCCACAATGTGACCAGTCTTTTGTCGAAAGTCTAGGAAAAGTCACAAAATATACTGACGGTTCAAGCGTGTATAAGGTAAAAACACTCTTTAAGCTGTCAGTCATCAAATAGCTTGTGGAAACTTTCCAATTTCCAACATTTTGAAGTTGATTTGGCAATATTTATCAGCCAATACCAATGTTCCTGAGACAGCAGCTTATCAAAATGGCTCACCTTAAACATCTGTTTGACTTTCTGTCTGGGCAGGTTGACATTGAGCTTGTGCAGGAGCTGTAGGACTTCACTGATACTGAGGCAGCCGTCTCCATTCTTATCAGCCTCCGCGAAGGTGTGCTTCAGCCATGTGATGGGTAGAGTTAAGGGTCTGAGAGCACAGCTAACAACTAACATATCAGATATCACCATGACAAGCATTTAAACTGTGAAGTGAAGTTGCAAGTTTGCTAAAAACTAAGTATATAAAAAGCCAGTTATATCGTAAATGACTACTGTGTAACTACAAGCAAGTAGCTTTTTGTTTAGCAATTTTAAAGTAGGTTCCCAAACAGGAAATTGGGGGTGTGCAATATTTATTTTCTATGATAATATCACTAATGTTGTTTTAATTATATGCGACCTGACATTATCAAGTGCATCACTCCGTTTGCAAAAAACAAACAAAAACATGTCCAAAAGCATTCAATTGGGGATGAAGCCTATTAGAATAGAATGTTGTTAGAATGCCACTATAATTTCATGCAATTCCATGTTGGGGGTAACGCATTAAAAGTAATGCAAGTTACGTAATCAGATTACTTTTTTCAAGTAACACATTACTTTTTGATTTACATGAAAATATCTGAGTTACTTTTTCAAATAAGTAATGGCTAACTTTTTCCCATTTATTGACTAAAGTCTTCTGGCCACATTTTCAGAGAAAACTGAAGTACAGAGGCATTGTAGTTCTAGACTAAATGTGAACATGCATTACTTTATCCCACAGATTCAGTATTTCTCAAAATGAATAAAAACAGTATCATGCAAGCTCGGAATATGACACAAATCTGCATGTTAAATAATAAATATTCTTTACATATTTAACCGCATTTTTTAACGTCTTTGCTGCTGACCTTTGATCCGGTTCAACCATATAATAAGCAAAAATGACTTTAGATAAACTAACATTTGTGCTTCATTGTTTTTTTATTGCTGAAGAGTGTTGAGTCTCCTGCATTCTACTGTATTTACTGAATTTACTTTTTCTTCATCCTGAGGCTTATTCATTTCACTTTTTGGTATAAAGGGCTTTTACATTTGCTAAAAACAGAACTTTTTATATATATATACTTTTTATATTTTCAGAATAAAAAGTAACACGAAAGGTAACACAAAAGTAATGTAACACATTACTTTCCATTAAAAGTAACTAAGTAATGTAATTAGTTACCTTTTTAGGGAGTTACGCAATATTGTAATGCATTACTTTTAAAAGTAACTTTCCCCAACACTGATTCCAGCTATGAAAAAATATCCCTGTATGGGTTTTAGTTTTTTTATATTCAAAAGATATCATAAAGTTAAGTAATATCACACAAGAAGGCTGTTTCCTGAATATTATCCTGTGAGAGAATGTGATATTAGTTTTATACAACCATTCAAAAAACATACATTTAAAATCGAGTGACTTCCATTTTAGACAAAATATTGTGTTTTTTCTGTTTTGTCAATAAAAATAGCTCCAAATAAAGACAGAGCAGAACATTAGTATTTTGTTTCTGAATGAATCTGTTTTTGAATTAATCATTTGATTCCATGATTTAATAATCCATTCATAAACACCCTTTTGAACAAATCATTTGAATGAATGATACAATGAGTCACTCATAAAGACAGGAACTTGCTGCCACCTACTAGCAGTTTTAGTGTCACATTTATTTATCCATGACAGGCCTAAACCACCCAAGGTACTGGCATAAAAACACACTAAGTAAAATATTGTTTAATTATTGATCATTTTTTTTATTTGATTCCTCAGTGTTTGCTAAATGTTCTGTAATTTATTTGTCGGTATAGAATACAGCATGCCTCATATTGTTTGTTTTTGTTAATAAATGTTATGTAAGTGTAGGATTTCAGCGCGAATCAGACAATTCAGGAGATTCGATTAGAAGTAAAAACACTTCTACAGCCTCAAACTCCACAAATTCCAGCAACTCCAGCATGACCAGCATGTCGTAAAATTTGTCATTTGACACCTTGGCTCAAGCCAGTCTGAAGCAAACCTAACTAACTAAGAACTCGCGACATTAAAACAAAAGGACCCTTGTTGATAATCCCAAATTTGGGGCAAGTAACCAAGATTAATTGTCAAAGAGATGCACATCTTGAACATCACATGACGATCATTAGAGTTTGGTTGGTGGACTCCCCCACCCGGAGGACAAAAGACTGAGATCCTTTCCCTAAACTTTTGACCTCCCAGCTTAGAGAACAGACCCTCACATTCCCAGAAAACTGCCCATTGATATATATATATGCACCTAAAATTATGCTAAAAGAACTTATGAGCAACTCGTCATTTCTATGCAGAACTTATGTTTTAATCACTTATTGTGTATGTCCCTTTTGATAACTATTGAATAGTTTAATGGTTTATATTGGTGTTTGATATGCACGGTCTTGAAATTGCATTCTTGAAATGTTTCTATAATTCAATCCTTTGTAAAATGTATTTTAGTCTTGTTATCGAAATCATGTCCAAATTTAACTTTGCCAAGAGCGGGAAAATGGGGACCATGGGACGGATCACATGACATTGTGATTTATGGTTGGGGAGGAGAAACTAACTGTACCCCGACTTAGGACATTGTTCTAATTGGTCAAGACATCATTTGGGATGTGTCCAAAAGCTGACTTTAAATACTCAGGACACCATTCAAATCGCTCTCTTACGCTCCTCTCTTACACCTCTCTTACTCCTACTCCACGTTCCGATGCTGTTAGCGTTCTTCTTGAACGCTCCCTGGCCTGCATGCCAGCATGCCAAGTGCTCCTCTAAAGGAAACATGAGGAGATCATTACACTTCTGTCTTTTACTTTAATTCTTTTATTTCTTTCCGTTGAGAGTTTCGTGTCCTAGTTAAGTTTTGTGCAAGCCGCGACCGACCCAAACGTCTTCGCTGACCTGAACTGTAACAGCGCACAACACGCATCCTCAAGCCAACGCCCAAGACTTCACGTCCAACGACCACCGAACTCCCATCCAATCAGCAACCCTGGGAAACCCCCTTTTGGAACGACGCACAAAAGGAATCCCCTCGATACAAAGGCAACGCAAGTACAACCTCCAGATTCTCACTGAACTGGTGCATTTGATATAAAGTCTAATAACCTCTTTGAGAGACTCAATACGTTAATTAAGTGATTGATGGTTGTTCAGGTCTAAGCAATTACACATATTGCTATAAACTTGGGACTTCATATTTTCATTCCTTTAAACTCATTCTTTCCTCACTTTCTCTTTTTGCAACCTGTGTGAATGCGTGTGTTTATGTTAGATTAGTTTGTATGTGTTAGGTTTATCCAATAAAATCATATTTTTATTAGAAAAGATAAGTATCTTGTGTTTTGTGCTTACAAGTTAATGTCTTAAACTGCCGATTTTGCTACTGTGCTAATATATAGTGTTTTCACTATATTCTGGATATTAATATCCATTGCAGAGTTACGTTGTACGGCTAGTTCAATGAATCGCGGGTCGACTCTGAACAGCCGTAAAACAGCGACTCTGTTCAAATTCCCTATTGAATCATTCGATTCCCTTTGAGCTAAAAATTAAATGTATTTAATCCCTTACATAAGCTAGTTTGTCATTAGGCTACTGTTTTATTGTTGTTGTGCTTTTAAATAAAAAATAACAATGAATCCATCTTTTAAGCATTTGTTTTGGTCTAAAATTCATCAGCATGCATTAATTAATCCCATGTTTTAGCAAAAAAAAAAACAAAAAAACAATTGCGACCAAATTATGAGCCCCCATGACTAACTGAGATAGTTTGTCACAAAAGAGCAACCAGTGGGTGGAATGAGTCTAGAGCCCTGTTGAACTATAATTTTTTTTGTCAATATTGCACACCCCTGCAGACATTCTCTTTTGGCAATCCCAATGTGCTCATGTTTCCTAATCTACTAAAAATCTGAATAATAGTAAGACACATTGCGTCAACTTTATTGAGTTTCCAGAATGGGAGCTCCATCAGGAAGGATATTGGTCACGAGTGCGCTGTCGTTTGGCCAGACTGTCTTCATCGCTGATGCCAGCCATAAGGTACTTAAGGCCAGTAATCCAGGTGCGTGCTTCTTCTCCTGTACCGGACACCAGGTCAAGGGACTCCATGTGCTCGCCATAGTAGATGCTGAAGCAGCAGTTGGGATCAAAGCTGCCGTCGGCATACCGCTGGAAGATCTCTGACTGCTTGCCCTCACACACCTCCCGAATGGAGTCGATTGAGACTGTGAGGAAAAGAAAAAAAGAAAAACAAAACAAAACATTGCAATAGTGACTGAGAAGTTAAAGAAAGAGTTGACATTTACACTGTAATCCTGAGGTGTTCATTAACATTCTGCTTTCCTCCAAGCTGCAGAATTCTTAAAGAAACATCATCTTGCATCAACATCCTAATGCTACGAATGTGTGTAATGAAGTCTCTCAAGAACATATTATGCAAATGAGAAGAGCAGATGGCTACCTCAAATTTAAACAATCTCAATTGCCAATGTAGACCATCTAGAAACATTTAATTCATCAATTTGGGCTCATTTTAACCCGTCTGCCAAGAGTAGCCACACCTGAACAGCCCGCTATTGTAACACTTTCCTCAAAGAAAAAACAAGAAATCCAAATAACTACTGGAGTGACATCTGATTCAACACATGCATGTTGTCTAACACCCATTGTTGAAATGTATCACCACATCAAGATGGGATTTTAAACAAATAAACACAACATATCTGTTAATTACTCTCTATAATACTTGATTCTGATTGGTCTATTGTGCTATTGTACTGCACTAAACTGTACTATACAAATAGTCAACAATGCAGTTAGAAAAGAAAGATCAACAAGAAAGTTTATTTAAGAAAGATAAATTAGAAGAACTACCCTATGGAATCATTATATAAGCATAGATTTTTGTGTTCACATATTTCCTTTTGAAACAGGAAGTTGAAGCAGGACAAGCTGGTGCTTTTTAAAAGTAACCAAAAGCTTTTAGTATACATGGCCACAAGGAAAAAACACACTTGAGAGCTTGTGGGTAATCTATTGTTGACATTACATTTTTCAGTGGCGTTTTTTTTATTACCAAAATATTAAATGCTGCTGCTCATTAGTTTGTATATTGTTACGCAGCTATTTTTCAAAAATATAGCTTGATTGTGGTTTAAACACCTTAATTTAAAGCAATACTATTCTATCTATATTGCAGCAGGTTAACACATGAATACAAAAAGCATAAAAATTGCCATCTGCATGCGATTTTCAGTAGGAGACCTCTAGGCTGCTAAATAATGCAGATCGAGGAGGCAGCAAACACTCTTAAGATGATCTTATTGTTGCACGCTGTCAACAATTTGGAGTCTCTATGAATCCTTATAGACTCAAAGTTCTCTAATGAATCTCACATGCAGTTTTTCAAGCACGAATCAACTGGTGCATGCGTGCACTCAATGAGGCGACTGCAATCTTTCCGGTTAAGGCTGGTGAATAATTGAGTCAACTTAAGAAGCTGATTAATTCCCTGGGCTGCATTGGAATGTCGGGACTCTGAACTTTATCCCTCCTCACGAGAGACAATGAGCGCTGTCATTTAGACATGAATCATCGGCTGTGCTACTGAAGTAACGTTCCCCTGTGAGGCGTGATGTCAATAACTCATGCGAGTTGAGGACACCCTTAGGAAATAGAAAAAGCAAGTGAGGCAGGTCAAGATACAGACGCTGTAATCTATTCTAGTCATGCATGACAGTTTGAGCCATCAAATTACATTTAAACAACAACTAAAACAGACATAAATATGAACGATGAACAGTCTTCCTTTTTTGAATGCTCCTACTATGCTCAGCTTATATCACCTCTGCACTCATTGGGGATCTCAAACAGTTCTGATTCAATTAAAGCTGGCACTTAAATGAGATATGACGGATATTTGCTTTATTTTAGCATTGATGAAGGCATTAGTGGTTCTTTGAAAATAGGTGTCTAATCCTGCTCCAGGAAGGCCACTTTCCAGCAGGTTAGAGTTTATTACCAACCCCAAATTAAACACACTGATCACTAGAAACTTCCAGGCAGATGTGTTTGAGCTAAACTCTGCAAAAAAAGATGTCCCTCCAGGAGCAGAAGTTGATACGCCTGTCTTACACTCTCAAAAATAAAGGTTCATTAGTGGCATGTGGTTCCATGGATAAACTTTACTATCTATGGAAACTTTCCATTGCACAAAATGTTCTTTATATTGTTCTTCACATTATTAAAATGTTCTTCACATCATAAAAAAAAAAGTTATTTTAAGCAGTGGTTCTCAAAACTGTCCTGGGGACCCTACACCACTACACATTTTCATTTTCTCCCTAATCTAAAAGGTTCTTTGGGGAACCCAAAACTGTTCTTTTATACCTTATTGAAAAAAACAGCGTACGTTTTAAAGCATGGCAGCTGGTTCAAGATGGTACTGAGTTGGTTATGGGCCAGCATTTATCCATCTTAAACCATCTTATAACTAGCCCAGGACAAGCTTAAACCAGATCAAACCAGCTGTCATGCTTCATAACATACCAAACCAGCATATGCATATGTCTTTTCAACAGGGTAGCAGGGCTGGACAACTTCTAATCAAACTAAGCAAACACACCTGCCAGTAGCTTTCCAGTGATCTTGAAGACATTGGCTGTATCTGAAATCGCCCCCTATACCCTTAAATACGGCACTATTTGAGGGGACAGCCATTTTAAGTGGTGTCCGAAACCATTGTTGACGTACTTGCGTGCACTCATTCAATCCCACAATGCACCGCAAAAACGAGTGTATAACCGGTGTACATGGCTACAGATAACCCATAATGCACTGTGATAGTCGCGCCTAACCCTAACCCTGATCAAACACACCTGAACCAACTAATTAGGATCTGAGCACTTGATAATTACAGACAGGTGTGTTTGATCAGGGTTGGAACTAAACTCCGCAGGAAGGTAGATCTCCAGGAACAGGGTCGGGCACCCCTGCTTTATAGCATCACTGCAAGAACATCCTATTGGAACCTTTATTTTCAAAAGTGTACAAAAAAGGCTGGACTACACTACACAACTTTTAAAATCAGACTGCAACACTAGGCATCATACACTTTGTAATAGTTATAAAGGAAAAACTGGCCATCAAATTTCCAATCCTGGTCCTGGAGAACCCCCAAGACTGCACATTTTAGATGTCTCTCTAATCAAACACACCTGATTCAACTCATTATTAAAGACTCCAAGACGGGCATTCAAACTTGTTCCTGGAAAGCCACTGTCCTGCAAAGTTTGGCTCCAACCCTAATTAAACACACCTGAATCAACTGATCAAGACTCACTAGAAACTTCCAGCAAATCCATTAGAAGGCAAGCCTGCAACCTTTAGCCAAAAAAGCTTAACAGCTAAAGCTAACATTGTGGTGCAGGGAAGGAGACTAGACGTTGTTTTTTAAATGGCTGTCAATGGAGGAGAGGCTTCACTACGCAGAATAAACAACTTTTTTGAGGAAATAGTTTAATTCAATATCATTTATTGAATTGACAGCCAACTGGACAATCTTCAACATGTTTTACAATAAACAATATTTTTGGATTTAACTATTTACGAGTTTACACCGAAAAAAACAATGGTTTTATAGGAGAAGTCAAGGACCTTTTGTGACAGGAATTCAGCTAATGGCTCATTCTTATGGTATCCGTAAACGGCACAACTCTGATTGAAATTCAATGACGTCAAATTCAATGACGTTATATTTTTAACCCAAATGCTGGTTTGAGCCTTTTGGGTAGTTTTTGTGTTACCCAGCTCCTAGGTCGCAACCCAGCGGTTGAGTTATTTATCGTGGGGATTTTGCGTTGAGAGAGCAGTTCTAAGTGCCATCGAATTGATGCATTTCTTCGGTAAAACGGGTTTGTGTACATTTTATTTTATATATAAAATAATTACTGTGCTGTATATCATTCCATTTCATGCAGAGCAACAGGCACACGGTTTAAATCGCCTAAACGTAAAATAAAGGAAAATAAAAAGAAAGTTATCATGCAAACCAGTGGTTGTGTGACGTTTACAACAAAAGTTTAGATGACTAAAGTCCATTTGTAAACATTATTTCATGTATAAAGTAAAAACAAATAAGCTATATTATAATAAAAAACAACAACCTGTTAGCTGAGTTAAATAACCCAATTTGCTAGATAAAATTAACCCCAAATGTGTTCTGCCCTATATTTACCCAACCCTTGGGTTAAAAACAACCCAAATTGGTCACACATGATCCAAGTCGACCGTTATGCTTTATCCAATAGTAATACAGACCCTCTTATCTCCCAATAATAAGACAATCTCTGTTTCCATGCTAGTGTATTGGAGCTGGTTGAGGCTAAACTCTTCTGGACACTGGCCCTCCAGAAGCTGCACTGGACACCCCTGCTCCAAGATCTTAAATGTATGTGTCAGATAAAAGAAACATCAAAAATGTGCATTGTTGGGGGTTCTCCAGGATCAGGATTGGGAACCATTTACATCATTTACACCACAGGTGTCAAACTCCTGGAGGGCCGCAGCCCTGCCGAGTTTAGCTTCAATTTAAATTGAACACACCTGATCCAACTTATCAAGTCCTTCAGGCTTATTTGAAAACTACATGATTTGTGTGTTAGAGCAGGTGTGCCTTTCAAGTTGTTCCAACCACAACAAACTTGAAAAGTGCATCGTGTTGCTAGGAGATACGTGACAAATTAAAACAATAGGTGTTCTAAAATCGACTCAAAGTATCAAAGGTGTTTGATATCTTCTGACTGGATGGAATCAAAGTCTGAAACTAAAAGATCAGAGTCTGTGACAATGATAAACTGCTTGATTTTCTATTTATCTGTCAACTCAAATCTGCAGACTGACTTTCTAAATTTCAGCAACTAGTGTCAATTTGTCCTGACAGTAGGCTAAATTATGTAGTGTATTCCAGCCTTAACCCCTCATAAAAGCGCAACATTTAAGAAATGTGGTTTCCATCAAGGTCAGAATAAATCGTGGTCAGTAGTGACAGAGAAAGTTAATAAAAACAGGACAATATGACACTTACTTTTGGCTTTCTCATTCTTCCTAGAGGGCCGCCAGCGGATACAGGACTTGTGCTCGTCCAAGTAGAAAAAGCGCACCAGGCCTTTGGATCCTCCACGCAGTTTCACCATCTGAGTGCCCGTCTGCATGGAGCTCATGCATTTCTCCACTAAAAGAACAGAGACACAAATTATCAGAAGGCTGAATATCACACACACTCTCCACACCAAATTATAAATAAAACATGATAATGCTCTATTATTTGTTGTGTGCCTAGTTCCAACTCTCACTGAGAGCGAAAATACCCCAGTTAAAAATACACAATACACAAGTTATTTTTATCATTTCAGATAGCCAAGGTTAAGTTGTCTGCTCCATTTGTCACGATTCTGACTCCGCAGAACACTAGAAAAAGACCCAAACGCAGAATGAGCGGAAATGGAACATTTATTGAATGGACAGGAGTGCAAACAGGGAGGTGATGATCGTGGACGTTCTTGACTGTGAGGCGGGACAGATGACAGGGGAGACAGGTGACAGCAGAGACGGACCCAGGCAAGGCAGGGCAGCAGGGTCAGGGAGATGGAGCATCACAGATAGGGCCTGGTCCAGAGCTGTAGCCACCAGTCCAGTAAGCCAGGTCCAAAGAGCTGCCGCCAGAGGGAAAAGACAAGACACTGAACAGGACAAACACAAAGACTTTGAACAAGACCACAAGAAGAACACACAGGGAAAAAACTAAAACTGTAAAAACAAAGTAAAAGAAAAGAAACCAAGAGAATAGAACCGAAAAGAGAACAAAAAGCTAGAAACAAAAACCCAAAAAACTAGACTGACTAATCTAAATAAAACAACTAAACTAAATGCTTGAAAAAGCTAAAACAAAATAAAGGCGGTCACAAGATGGGATCAAATAAAAAACAAAAGAAAATCCAATATGCTACAAAAGAACTAAATGAAAAACTAGACTGACAAGGAGGGAAAAAAAATGAAGATACTATTAATACAACTAGGAGAAGACTTTTAAAGAAGCTTGTGCGCAGAGAGCAAACGTAACGAACCAGCAGTGACAATAGAGAAGACAGCACAATATAAAGGAACAGGACACATGAGGATCAGGTGCAGACAATCAAGACCAACGAGGACCAGACAAGGAAAACAGGTGAAGACACTCCGGCAATGAGGGCTAAACAAGGGGGCGTGGTGACAGAAAACGAGGAGGCAGGACAAGGGGAGCACATGGCCAACATAAACAAAGACACAGCCATGTGCTCAGGCACAAGACAAACATGGAGACATAAAACAATGACAACCCAGACAGGGCTGTCAGGGCAGAACCCTGACACCATTATTGGTAAACCCCACTCAGGTATTTTTCGACATTTTTCTGTGTTTGTGTGCATTACCCAAAGGACTAACCATCCATCAAAATATCTGACATGCTCCTGAATCAGCCCTGAGCTCAAAGCGGCCAGCGATCATTACTCTGACCTTTATGAACCTGATCGAAATCCAATATGTTTCATTTTCAAACGTCCCTCTCCCCTCACAACACAACTATTGTTTGGCAAGATTGAGTGTTTCTCTGTTCACACTGTATTTATGAAAGCAAATGCTTGTCAAAAACAATCATAGATTTTAAATAACTGGCACATTCACTCTTAAATTTCCTCCAAATGGTTCAATTGACATGTAGTTGTAAAATGTCGAACCTGTCCAGACTAATGTTTCAACACTTAGAGGAAAATGACTATGAAAATGGAATTATCTAAATTTATCAAGCAATGTTCTAACATTAACAACATTTTACTCTTTTAAAAAAGACTGTAGCAAGAGCATGGCATGTGATGCTTTGATATATGCATGGCATTACCGAGGTAAACATCCAGAAACATGGCACTTTAAGTGTCATAACAGTGCACGGACAAAAACAAATAACAAGAACAAAATCCCAGCAGACTTTACTCCACCAAATTGCCTGCAAGATTTTGGTTTTTCATTATTCATGCACTTATGAACACAAAGAGGGTGAAGTAACACATAAGAAAACAGTGGCTTTGGTAAAGAAGTTTCTTCGGAGAACAGACCGCTGTTACATAAACAGCAGATGAGCTGAGAGACAATTATATAATAATCAGTGATGAGTTCACAATAGTGTGCCATTGCTCTGCGTCCTCCGTTTCCATCTCTTAGCATTAATGTGGTATTAATATTGGCAGAGCTCATCTGAGGTGGCTCTTTATTTGATAATTATGCAGGGAGCATCGACAGACAGGATGTAATATAAGAAGATTTTAGCGGATCACTAAATCCAGGTTTGAGTGATTGGTGTATACTGTATGCTTATGTGTTATTCAAAATGACAGCACACTGATTGCATGACTAAAGTACCTCATTCAAGGCCAAGCGGTGATGGAATAGTGATCCCAGGATCATCAGTACTTGTAAATTCTAAAAATACACCATTTAAAGTTCCAGTTACAACCAAAAAGGAGTTTACAGTTCTAGTCTTGTAGAAGACCATCTATGTACAGATGATTGTTCAACCTCCTAAAATTTTCTTCTGTGTTCCAAAGACAAAAATGCATACAAGTATGGAACAACATGGAGGTGAGACATGATAATGACAGACATTTTGGGGTAGTTATGTCTTTATATGTTTTTTTTTTATTTTTAAGTCCAAGGTATTTTCTTTTCAATTTCCTGAGACTTTGAAGTAAGTATCACAGAAAACAAGCAGTTTGGAAAATGGATAGATAAAATGGCATGTTCAGCCCATTTTACTTTGTAATGACATGTTTCTGAGTAAAAAAGGATATTTATAAAGCAAAAATAAAGAGTGAGACTTGTTTTTTTTCCCGTTTGGGGATACTGGATTATGAAAAGTGTGCATTCCATACCTGAACTGACCTTAATGCATTTTAGTTAAACTAAAACTATAAAAAAAATATATATAAAAATAAAAATAAATACTTTCACGCTACTGAAAAAAAAAACAACAAAAAAAACCCCGAATGTATAAAAAAGGCCGCACAAATGACTTCACTACTTAAAATAAAATAAAATGAAAGTTAACTGAAATGCAATAACATGTACAAAAAATGTCAAAAAGCCTATTTTTCATTTTCATTTAGTTTAAGATGAAGCACTACAATAATTTAAAATAAACTAAAATATAAAAAAAATCTAAACTAATTATTAAAACTTTAATTAAAAATTTAAATCGAACACAGTTAACAAAAGTTATAATAGTATATTACAGTACTATACAATAATATTACTATATTCAACAATACTAAAATAATAGCCTGTTGCCATTTGCATTAATGTTAACCTGCTGTGTTGAGCAAGTTATTACATTTTGATGAAAGATTACAAAGACAAAATTTCTTTCCTTTGTAATATCGTGCACTGATTTATCATAAAATTAAGACCAGGTATGTACATTAAGAATGTGAATGTGGTCAGTTTGGATTTCATGTTGACTTTAAAGCACTCCCTACACCATAATGGCAAAGCAAACAATAGGTTTTTATCATTTGTACAAATTTATAAAAAATAAAAAACTGAAAAGATCCCGTTGCATAAGTATTCATACCCTTTTCTGGGACACTCGAAATTTAGCTCAGGAGCATTCATATTACTTCTAGATGTTACTACACTTCGAGTGGAGTTAAACTGCGGCAAATTCATTTGAATAAGTATGATTTAGAAAGGCACACACCTCTCAGAAAAGGTTGAACAGCTGAAAATGCATATCAGAGCAAAAGCCAAGTCCTGAGGTCAAGATAACTGCCTGTAGAGCTCAGTGACAGACTTGCGTTTAGACAATGATCTAGGGAAGAGTTCAGAAAAAAAATCTCCCGCTTTGAAGGTTCACAGAAGCATTATCCATAATGGAAGAAGATTGGAACAACTAGGACTCTACAAAATGTCTGCCCACCCCCATCCAAGCTGACAGAGCTTGAGCGGTGAAAAGGTGAGGCAAAGAATGGCAGATAATTGCCAAATGCAGATGTGCAAAGCTTGTCACAACATACACAAAAAGACTTTAAAGGCTGTAAAGGTTCTTCAACTATGTACTGAGTTAAGGGTATGAATACTTATGCAATGTACTTATTTCAGTGTTTTATTTTAAATAAATCTGTAAAATTTGCAAATCTGGTTTTTGCTTTGTCATTATTATGGTGTATGGAGTGTAAATTGATGTGGGGAAAAACTAATTTAAAGCAGTAATGCTGCAACAAAACAAAATGTGAAAAAAATCAAGGGGTATGAATACTTTTGCAAGGCACTGTACGCTCAAGAAAAGCAGAAAGTATTTCTTGATATGAAGAGAACATAAGTTGCTGAACATAAGTTTGCTGAACATAAGTTGATACAAAGAACTGCTGAAAACATTTATCTTAAGAATATGGAATGGAACTTGCGACCTTTGTTCTTGATTTGCCAGTCAAACCTTTAAACAGAATGTAGCCGGGTTTAACAAAAGTTCTGCATCCCAAAGAAAGTGCCAGCTTAATGCGCCGTATATTCAGCCAGCATTTTTCCCTTGATATGCTCGCAAGAGCAGTGGTCTTTTAAATTGATCTGATCCCTATTGCTGAATGCACAGCAGGACGTTCAGAATCAATAGGGGTTAAGCCAAACCGCTTTTTGATTGCTTGAACAGTAGATGCCAAAAAAAGAATGCTTTAGTGAATGTGTCCCATGTTGTGCAAAAGCAGTCTAACGCAAGCGTTTCCCATGTGGTACCTCATCAAAAACACTCGTCTAGTGGGTCTGAAACGGTTGCTATGGAAACCAGGTTTATGGTTGAAGCATTCGAGAAACCTGAATGGAAATCTAAAAACAAAATGACTAGTCGTGTTGCTCATTGACCAGCTTGAATACTCGCATAATCTAGTTGGCTCAAGAGCGTTGTTGACAACAAGATGCTACAACTGTTATCAGTTAATCAGGTCAACGTCACTGAAGAGTCAAAAGGAGCTGCAGCGATTGGTGGCGTTTAAGCCTGTTTAACAGAGGTGATCTTCTAACGCTGCCACATAGCAGGTCAAAGGGGCTCGTCTGCAGGATGTGTGCCAGATAGAAGTAAGGTAAACCTCTCACGCAGCATCCATCAGGGAATTAAAGCTTAAAGGGATTGCCCATATGTCAGCTCTTGTACAAACAGGTGCCTTTCAACCATGACAAACAAAAGACGTCTTGACGTCTCAATGCATTGATGAAGCCAAATGTCACACCGGTATGCTGTAAACAGCAGTTCTTAACAGCGAGTAAAAATATATACTGAGTAAATATTTTATGACAGCAATGACATTATTGTCAAGCATCTGTCAATTTTACAAGCCTCACAGTTGACTTATACTGTAGATTTGGAGACTGCATGGTGTTTAACACAAATTATGTAAAGCTTTATTTTATTTTGTGGTGTGCTGGTTTATTGGGTGCAACAAGCAATGTAACATGACAAAACCTACAGATGTACTTCATTACACTGTATGTTAAAACTGGCTAGTCTGGCAGGAGAACATTTGATTAAGCAAGGACACACAGGTACAAATTTTAACCTAATATAACATATTACATTTAATTGAAAATGTTTACAGATCATTACTTTATTGTGTTCAGAAGAAACTAGAAAATACTCAGGTAAGTTTTTTAACAAAATGAGGATGCTTCTGTGAAATGTGTGACTCCATCAGACTGATCCAATTTAGACATGAATGGGTAATTTTAGATGAAAACTCAAATGGGCCTGTCCCAATACTAGGGGCTCAACAGTTTGTAGTTGGTCTGATCCATGTTTCGGCACGCATGCGATTTTGTTTAACTGTTATAGACTGATGCTCGTGTTATGTCTAAGTCTTGCCAAAATTAAATATTCAAGGCAAAATAAAACTTAATCAAAACTTTTGCACAGAGAGCCACATTTCAGAAAGCATGCAAACACAGAATTCTCTTTCGCTTCACCTTGCACTTGAATGAACACATGAACAGTTATTTTAAAATACCTGTTTTGTCAATTTCTCTCATAAACATATTCAACTATATCTTAAGTGAAGTAAATTTAAACAGAAAGAAATAGTGATAGTAGCCAATAAATACCTGTTGCCCTCAGGATTATTTTACACCAAATTATTACATTTCTGTGATAATTATAAATAATCTGTAGACCTTATTTTATTTTAAACTTTGATCTTTTTTATTTACTTATGCTTGCATTTTGTTTTTAAACTTATAATATTGATCTAAAAAGTGATCAAATCATGACTCAGAATTCTGAACCATGAGTGTTGTGATCTATCTAACCCCTACCCAACACCCATATTATAGTCTTACATAGTATATCATAGTCTTGGTTACGTGAGAGCAAGTACACGAGACAGGTATTAAGTGTGCAAGACTCATTCAAGCACAATACGATGCAAAATAAAACTTAATCAAAACTTTTGCACAGAGAGCCACGTTTCAGAAAGCATGCAAATGCAGAATTCTCTTTCGCTTCTCCTTGCACTTGAATGGACACATGAACAGTTATTTTAAAATACCTGTTTTGTCAATTTCTCTCATAAACACATTCGACTATGTCTTAAGTGAAATAAATTTAAACAGAAAGAAATTGTGTATCATTATAATGGATCCATGCATTTGGTCATTAGCCAATAAATACCTGCTACTGTCTGAGTCATTTATTATTTTACACCTAATTATTACATTTCTGTTTATAATTATGAAAATTTCTGTAGACTGTAGATTTACAGTTTATTAAGTGAAGCAAAATTAAAATCTTGCGAAATACGCTCTTAAAAATAAAGGTGCGTAAAGGGTTCTTCACATCTCTTTCTCACCTTTTTATAATCTGAAGAACCTTCTTTCACCACAAAGAACCTTTTGTGAAACAGAAAGGTTCTTTAGATGTTAAAGGTTCTTTATGGAACCATTTAGACAAAAAAAGATTCTTCTATGGAATCGTAAAGCACCTTTATTTTTAAGAGTGTACTCTCTGGAATCTTTCAAAGACATGCCAATTTTCTAAATGACCTCGCAGTCCACTAAAATGAAATTATTCAATAAGTTTATTTAAAAACAAAGATGGTAAGAATGAATAGATTTATCCAGATTTTTACTCTTACCAAATAAGCCTAGCTTCCATTTGGATCCGTACACGGAACTATCCCCTGTCCAGAAGAATCCCGCCATGAGTCGTGACAGGGTCAGCTTGTGAAGAGCTTTAGAGTAGGCAGCTGCCACCACTGGGGTCGGTACTCGGGCTGGAGGTGTTGCTTGCTTAGTAGCAGGCACAGGCTTCATTTGAGGCGCTAACGTTGGGGGCATCACGACAGAAGTCACCGAACTGGCAGGCAGGACGGCGGCACACATTGCTCTGTTGTTGCCGACTTGATTTATTTCTTGCACTTTGCTTCCTGTGATTCCTCCTTTCTATCCTTACAATCGCTCTGTCAAACAAAGCTCTAGGCAAACTTCCTTCCAACAACGTTTCACGAGAAAATCTAACAACAATACAATACGTCCAAACCCGCAGGATTTGAAGGATAGACTTGCAGACATCAGAACAGTTTTAGCATCTTCAGTCCAGGCTGGAGCTGTCTTTCTGATGGCATGCTGTGAGACGCCGTACTAGTAAAGATGCTAACTTATTGACTGTGTAACACCTGTCAAGCCGACACTTAAATCCCCTCAGAACTGTAATCCAGGTCTGGGGATTTAGGTAGCTTATTGTGTACAGAACCACAGCACAGACACAGAGAAAGAGAGAGAGTGAATTCATTCCATTTATCAGCTCTTCCTATAATCATAAAAGCATCTACATTATTGTTTTCTAACTGCTCGACTTCAAAGTAATGGTGTAATGCAATTGCATTTGCTCATACACAGGAATATCATTCAGGTTTTTAGTGTCTCTCTCTAAAGCAAGCATCACTATTACTATTACTCATACTATATAAATACATTTTTAACCCTTACTATTAAGATTTGATGTGCAACTCTTCCTGCACTACTTGCGCCACAGGCATGAGTGATACATCAAATAATACAGCCTTTCGAGGAGAGGTGTGCTACTACCTTTCAAAGGGATCTGACTAAGGGAGGATAAAACAGGCACAAAAACTGTGTATGTGAATGAAAAAATGATTATTAAAAACAATCAATACAATTGTTTTAACCCCCTGGGGTCGACAAACGCGTATACGCGTTTTGTGGCAGTTTCCCAAAAGGAACTTCAATTACTCTGTCATTTCTGATTGTACAGATAAAAGCAGTACATCAATCGAATCTGTAAAGGGTCTACTTTTATTTGTATATACTCACAAAAAAAAAAAAAAAAAAAACATTGTGATTTTCCAAAATAAAGAAAACAAAAAGGGTGTGCTGTCTGCCGCGTTGATCTCCGTGATCTTCATTCAGAAACGCGTCATTAAAATAGACTATAACTCAGCCAACATACGACACAGAGACATGAGCAATATGTCTAGAGAAAGCTTGATATGAATGCTTTTAAACGAAGTAAGTTTTATCGAAAACAAATATTCTGTGATAAAGTAATCTATATAAAACCAACACAATGTCCAGTCTCTCCTGTCTGCTTCATTATTTTATAATTAGATCACGCCCACGAGCTATTCGCGTTTCATATTAAAATCGTCCACGTTAGGGCGCCGCGCCAAAAGTAGACGCCCACATCACGGTAAACAGAGGAGAAAGACGTTTCTTTCAAGTTCATCCAGGCTACTTATGCTGCGTTCCAGGCAGGTTTTTTAGCTGGTAAATCACGACTTCAAATCACGACTCACGACTTTGTAGCGTTCCAGGCAAGTCACCCCAAACTGCCTGAGCGCATTTATTATTATTACATTATTATTCATTTGTTTGCAACGTTATATTGTCCTAAAGGCTATTTTTTCAGTGTGTACCACTTGCATAAACACCGCACCCGTAGGTGCTGACAGAGTGGTTTCGCGGGCTATGTCACGTCAGAACTCGGAACTGGAAGTACATCGATCTAGTACGACAACACCCTCAGACCCCAGAGGGTTAAAGTTTACATTAAAAGTGCATTTGTGACCCTGGACCACAAAACCAGTCTTAAGTCGCGAGGGTATATTTGTAGCGATAGCCAACAATACATTGTATGGGTCAAAATTATAGATTTTTCTTTTATGCCAAAAATCATTAGGATATTAAGTAAAGAACATGTTCCATGAAGATATTTGGAAAAAATTTCTATCATAAATATATCAAAAGTTAAACTTTGATTCATAATATGCATTGCTAAGAACTTTATTTAGACAACTTTAAATGCAATTTTCTCAGTATATTGATTTTTTACACCCTCGGATTCCAGATTGTTGTATCTCAAATATTGTCCTATCATAACAAACCATATATTAATGAAAAGCTTATTTATTTAGCTTTCAGATTATGTATAAATCTTATGACTTGTTTTGTGGTCCAGGGTCACATAATTTACAATTTAGATCATTAATTTCAGCAGTCACGCTTTATTTTAAGGTCCAATTCTCACTATTAACTAACTTTTAACTACTTTTTGTCCCAGTAAACTCATAATTTGCTGCCTGTTAATTGTTAGGGGAGTTGTTAAGTTTCAGTGTTTGATTAGAGGATCTAAAATAATGTCAAAGTACAATATTATTAAGCATGTGTCAGTGAGGTGTTGACATAAAGACCATGCGTTGATACCAATAGAGTAAACTACCTTCTAAAGTGAGTGATAGACAACAAAGAATAAATTTTGCCATAACCTGTAACCTTGTAGCTGCATTACATCAAATTTATACTAAAATTGTTTAGGGTAAATGAGCTGTAGCATGTTGTTGTTGTTGTTGTTGTTCATTATATATTCAGTCTGCTTTTAAAGGATAACTTTAATATCTATTTAATGTCTTTTTGTGATATATGTGATGCATGAATCTGTAATAAAGTGATAAATAATAACAGTACCAACTGTATGTGTCGACGTACCGTCCCATACTGATCCTAATGGAAAGTGCTCAAGCTGAGTGCTGTTGCTATGGTTACCTCCTCAGTCTAACACAACTTTACATCACAAGCATTGATTTAGAGCCAGGTAGTGTAGGTAGCTCAGGTAACGCTTGTGTTAGCGAGATGGGTTGTTTTGTTTTTCCTGGCTCCGTGTTTGGAACAACAGTACAGGATGCAAGTGTGCTCCATCACCTAAAGGTTAATTAGTGTCTTTGTTTTTTTTTTAAAGGATCTGCACTTTTTGACTACAATGAAAGCACAGGACACATTAAGGAAACAACCTACAGTAGGCTTCTCTTGATGCTAAAAGGTCTTACTGTCCAAAAAATTTCCTCAGGCGAAGGAAATTATACCGGAGCACTGATTGTTTTGTACTTGAAAAAAAAAAAAAAAAAGCTTGAAAGAAAATTATTTGAATTCATTATGTGTGCCAGGGCAAATGCTAAAAGATAATTAGAAAATATATTTTAGGATGAAAATTGCTTGTTGAAAAGTCACTGCATAATGACTAAATGGTCATGCATGTACAAATGTTCTTTGACAGGTTGCTGGCCAAAGGAAAGGCAGAGGTCATGCTGAGAAAGCAAATGCCCAGTGTAAAGTACAGTGTCAGTGCTCTGTCTGCCTGAATTTCCTGCTATGTGTTAAAAGTTCGGCCCCAGACTGCACCTGAGAAACCTTTACACCCACGAGCAAGCGGCTGCCTACTGCGGTCAATATGAAGGGCAGGATGGGGTCAGCAGAAGCACTGTTTCTATAAAAGCAAGACTTCAGAATTCATTGTTTGTACTTGAACACACTTCCACCAGACCACTTTTTATGCTTTAGTTATTCAAAAAAAAAAAAAAAAATCTTAAACCCCAAAAAAAGTACAAACATTCAACATTTACGAATATATGCTGAAACTTGCTAGCAGTATAAGTTTTGTTGATAAATAATTTTAGTCATAGTCTCGTTGACATTTTTTTTTCACATATCTGAATAAAACCAGACATGAATGACAAAAAGTATGGTGAAAATCTATTGACCTTTTTATAAATGAATTAAAACAAGACTAAAATGTTAAGGAATGATTATTTGGTTCTAAAGAGATCTAATCAGAACAAATCTCCTGCATGGTAGAAAGGTTAAATACACAATCTAGACCAGACTAATCAATTCAGACTCAGTTTTACAGCTAAATATGTTGTTTTATTATTTATTAATTTTGCAACATTAACATTATTTTCTGGTTTATTACTGTAAAGCTGCTTTGAAACTGTATTGTATTAAGTGTTACATTAATAAATGTGGCCCTGGATCAAAACCAGTCTTAATCAGCATGGTTTCTTTCTAGCAATAGCCAAAAATACATTGTATGGGGCAAAATTACAATTTTTTCTTTTATGCCAAAAATCATCAGGATATTAAGTAAAGATCATGTTCCATAAAGATATTTTGTAAATTTCCTATCATAAATATATACAAACTTAGATTAGTAATATAATTAATAATTAATCATTTGATTAGTAATATGCATTGCTAAGAACTACATTTGAACAACTTTAAAATGCGATTTTCTCAATGTGTCTGTGGAGATTCATTCATCCAGGTAGAAGTTTCTTCTAAAAAAAAGTTTTATTTAAAAATCACTGGACTTACAAACATACTTAAAAACACAAGACGTTTCAGTGTTCATCCAAACACCTTCATCAGTTGTTTGGTGCGCAGGAAGTAGCTCGGGCAATTGTAGACACAAAGGAGTCACATGATCTAGATCACATGACAGGTGTTAGTCCAATTGTGTGCCAGAGAGGAACTGATGCACCAAACAACTGATGAAGGTGTTTGGATGAACACTGAAACATCTTGTGTTTTTAAATAAAACTTTTTTTAGAAGATTTTCTCAATATTTAGATTTTTTTGCACCATCAGATTCCAGATTTTCAAATGTTTATATCTCGTCTAAATATGGTCCTATCCTAATAAACCATGCATCAATGGAAAGCTTATTTAGTCAGATTATGTATAAATCTCAATAAAAAAGACCCTTATGGCATGGTTTTGTGGTCCAGGGTCACAAATGTGACTTGAAAGGACTTAAACTGCTAGTTTCATCTGGCCAGAGGAGAACAGGCCCCCCGACTGAGCCTGGGTTCTCCCAAGGTTTTTTTCTCCATTTCTGTCACAGATGAGGTTTGGTTCCTTGCCGCTGTCACCTCTGGCTTGCTTAGTTGGGGACACTTAATCAATATTGCATAGTATTTAAATTGAACTAAGCTGGATAATGATATCACTGAATTTAATGATGAATTGCCTTAAATTCGCCTAAATTTGCCTTAATACTGCAAAGTTGCTTTGACACACCTGTATTGTTAAAAGCGCTATATAAATAAAGATGACTTGACTTGACAACCTTTACCTTAGAATGTTTTTATGATGTCTTAAATAACAGGGGCTTTCATCAGTGATTTTTCAAAGGCACTTAAGGAGTTTTAACATGTCAGTCCTGCTTTTTACAGTAGTCTAAACAAGTGGCTCAACATAGACCTCTGATAGCTACGGTAGCTTAAGCAATCTACTGAACTGCTGTTAGGTAGCTTTAGCTGACCTGTCTCCCATGGTTGGGCTTTTGTATCCTTTCTGCAGAATCCCCAATGTGAATGCCACGCTTCATTGGATGCATCTATCCAACATCCCTTTTAGCAAAGTTGCTTTTAAATTCCATCAGGAGATCCCACAACTCAATCCTTGATCCAACTTTCCAGTTCCTTTGCTAGATTTTCCTGTCCCCCAATGAGAAGAGAAGTTTCTTGCTGACATGTACACAGGTACTTGATTTTGAACAGGTTGTCATTCAACATGTAAGGGACGTTCAACACAGAGGTGGTGTGGTGTAGTGGTAAAGCCCAGGGCTGGTAGCCTTGAGGTTCCTTGTTTGATTCCACAAGAAGGAAGCTATGAGCCAGCTCCAGCAAAACACTCAACTCTAGGAAGCTTCAGGGGATTTTTACCCTAATACAAGTCTGTCATTCTGTGGTGACAACTCGTGAAAGTTGTGGAAACAAGTTCTTCTAACAAAAAGAAAATGTTTAGCTATGAAACTGAGACTGACAGAGCTGAGAGGTTAGAGGAGTAGCTCAAATGCCTCTGCAGATTTGAACTTTTGAATCAGGAAGGTGAACAGATGTGAAGGGGCAATGGTGACAGCAAGGCCACCCTCATAGAAGCATGCTGGCCATATGAGCTCAATGGAAAGTCCAGACTCAGAATACGGGGTTCTGCAGGATTATTGAAAGAATTCGTTTTTTTGGAAGCTCACCTTCAACAAATTGGGCATATGGCTGTCTGGTTAAACAATCAGTGTTGTTTGCCAACATATGCCGTGGCTAGTGCCATGCCGCCTTCGCCCATTACTCTATTCTGAGTGTAAGATCCAACTGCACACATTGTCTAAAATGAACAAGACTAAAGTGTGAAAAAGAGAAGAAAGCCCTCATCAGCGACCATCTGGCTTAGGTGGGTCTTGTATTCTTCACCAGCAATATTCACTCACCAGCAAGCTAATTAGACATTGTGTCAGCTTCTGTCTTATCCCTTTGAGTCATCCTGAGAGAAACTATTAAGTTTAGAAATAGTAATTACAAAGTGAGGTGTTTGTAAGGGTTCGGTAACAGTTAGGGGTAAAGTGCTACAAATATGAATTAAATGCAAGTACCTTAAATGTACCGTAATCACAATGTACCAACATGTATAAGTGAATGGTATCATATAGTTACATACAGTTAAGACCGCCTAATATAACGTGTGAACAGAATCACACACAATATGTATTTTATTCTTGTTGTACCACCAGAAATTGATGGAAACTCTTGGCATGCAACAGTACAAAAAAATAATCCAAACTATTCCTATCACATACTGTATAAATATTATGGCATGAATCTCTAATCGGCACATTCCCAATTTAAACAGTTGCCGCTTGTAAACAATTCTGTTTTTCCCACTGGTTATTATGACATTGTGGTTTATGTGACATTTACATGCATTCATCTCATAAATGTGACCGTTCTGACATGACTTTATTTTTATCATTGCGTGTTTTAGTGCAGTATTTCACAATCCTGCTCCAGGGTCCCCCCGCAGCACAGCACATCCCTGTCTCACACACCTATTTCAACTCATGAGCTCATTAGAGTTTTTAATGGCCTGAATGGGCCATGTCAGATTAGTAAAACACCTCAAATGAGCAGTGCTGAGACACCCCCAGGAGCAGAATTGAGAAACACTGTTCTATGGCTCAGACGGAGGACTTTTATTAGCCTACCCAACTGAGCAACTTTCTTTTTATTGTCAAATGTTGGATATTAACACAAGATGTGGGACAGGTTAGGGTAAGGGTTTCTGAATATGTGGTTACAATCTTTGGCAAATGTATAACCAGGGGTGTGCATGTCTGCTCCTGGAGGGCCACTGTCCTGCAGAGTTTCTAGCCAACTCCAACCAGCTCCAAAAAACTTGTCTGAAAGTTTCTGGTGACTCTGAAGACCTTAATTATCTGGTTCAGGTGTGGTTAATAAGGGTTGGAGCTAAACTCTGCAGGACAGTGGCCCTTCAGGAGCAGTATTGGACACCCTTGATATAACCATTACCCATGCCAAATAAAGTCACTAGAGATGCCAAAGTTGCACACTGCCCTAGAAACTCTTAAGCACCAAATTGTGAGTGTCTTATTTACATACAAATAACTTTATCATTGTTGCACTGAAATGAATCACTTAGGTCATTCTGTATTATAGTCATTCTGTTTACTTTAAATGAAATATGGATAACATTGTGAATCCATTGACAGTCTATTAAATTGCTTCAGACTTGGAATATAGTACAAGTCTACCTTGAGCTACTTTTATGATTCATTCATTGTACTTTTTGGTGATATTTTGTCCTTTGACAGACGTGATCACAATTAACTATTGTTGCATGAAAGAGCTGCATGAAGATTCTTCCAAAATGCTATTAATAACATAATTTCCTTTTTTTTGGGAGCATTAACCCTTTAAGTTTATTGTGCATGCTTTTATTTTACAATAACCTACTGAGATCAGGAATAGTAGCAGTTTATCGATACAAACTTTATAATGATGACACAACTAGCAACTGAATAAACCATTAGTAGTCATCTTAATATCACACAGTAAATCCATACAGCCATTCATCTTACTTGTGGTCTCAAGACAACTAATTAGCTTTTGTCTAGAACTTCTTACTTAAACATAATGATTCAAAATCTCTTAATGATGAAATAATCAAATGGTAGTGTCAATCATAATGTGTTCAGCAATTACAACTATGTTGACGATTTACTCGCCTGAATTAGCCACCGAGACGCTGGATAATTGCTCTGTGTTGATTATGTTGTTAACAAGCTACTGGAAACAACATTTTTAAGTTTTTTTTTTTTTAATTAATTAATTCACGTAAAAGTTTAAGGGATAGTTCACTCAAAAAATTTACTTTTTGGCTTTAATTATGCACCCTCATGTCATTCCAAACCTGTAAGACCTTTGTTGATCTTTGGAACACAAATTAAGATATTTTTGATGAAATCTGAGAGCTTTCTGAGCTCTCTGGGCAAAAAATTGGAAACTGTAATGTGATATTCTAAGTCTTTGAGCTTTTATCATGGCTCGTGTTTCATGGAAATCATATCCAAGCACTCCTCAACAAAGTGCAATGCTGTAACGGGTGTGCTACAGAGCAAATTTACCATGTCAGGAAAGCTATACATGTGGAGCTGGCTATGTGATGCAAACATCAAAATGTATTTGTTTACAAATCATGCACCATAATACAAGTGTTTTGAGTTCATAACATAGTATTATGCTTGTATAATATAAAATAATTCCTAAAAAAAAAAAAAAAATTGTGTATGTATCGGTAAAACGGTAGGTAAATATAGGTACGTTTTTGGAACTTTGCAAAAATGTATGTCAAGGCACCTTTTTCCAATGAGTCTATGTTGAATAGACTCTCTCTAGAGTAATGAAACAGTGTGTGATGCCCAGGAAATTGATTTCTTGAGTACTTGAGTTTTGGAAAGAAAGCCCATTGCTAATGGATTACATAATTACCCATTACCAGCCATGCACATTTGAACAATGTAATTCACATACATTAAAGTTTCATAATATTGAAACACAAATGTTTCTATATCAGGTTGAAATACAGCGTCAACATCTATAGAATCTAAGTTGTTGTTCAACTTCCCTGTGTGACAATTAGCCCCGGTTTTCTTAATATATATATGTGCTTTGTTAAAAGATTAACTCTTCTTTAATTTGCAAAAGCAAGCAGGCCTGTTTTGATTATCACTAATTGTATCTCAGATGAAAGTGTAATCACATAGCTCTTCCCCTTACACACACACACTCACACACCCCTCACAGGAAACGCTCCTGTTGGATCACAAGCGTCAAAAGCGGTGCAGAGAGGGCAGCCTCCAGTGTGGAGAGAAAGGGAGTCTGAATGAACAGATGGCGACACAGGGGAAAGGATACGGTGCCCTGCTGGTAAACTTTCCCCAGGCGAAGGCTTGGGTAGGGAGGGGGCTCAAATGTTCTGGCTTAGCTAATCCTGTGCCTATGGACGACACTGACTGCTCTTACTCAAATGAAGATCTAACCCTGTCATTTGTATTTTGTGTTTACCGCTAACCCCTGTTGCATTTATTCTGCTTATGAACAGAACAGGACAGGTTTGTTGTTAGAGGTAGCAAATATGAGCTAAACATACATATATAAGCATAAGCATAGAATCAATCTTTAAACTATAACCTATATGTTGGTTTGGTACAGTGAAGGATGACCATGATTTTGCCAAGTGTCTGTGTCCAAAAACTAACCTTGCTATTAAAACAAATTGGGCTGAAAGAATGTTATACTAATAGACATTATTCAGGGTAGAGCCATATTTATTTTTTGACAGAAATGAATTCTGCATTTAAAACTAAAATGTAAATAAATAAATAAATGCACAAACATTTCCCTAGAGAACTCTGGTTAAGTCCCATGACTCAACATGTGCCATGACTCACTCTCACCCATTAAAGTGCCCCTATTATGCCATTTTAAAGGTAGTTAATATTGTTGTAATAGTCTCTTAAAACAGGTTTACATGTATGCAAGTTCAAAAAACACTTTAGTTTTCTCCAAAATTAGATTTATTTTTACCCCGTTTCTAAATGATTCGTAAACGACTCGTTTGAAGCAGTTTGAAGAATCAGTCTCTCTAAACCCCTCCTTTCAGTGAGCCCTCACTGCTGTGATTGGTCAGATGGTGCAGTCATTTTGGATTGGTCTACCGCTACAGCGCAAAACGAAACGCCCATTGGCATAACTGAATGACAGCTGCGGAGACCTGTTAATGCATAGAAAAGATAGCCTCGATTTTACCCTATCAATTCGAGCCGGAGTCTGACGATGAAACTGTTGAAGTGTCACAGTCACATCCACAAGAAACTGTATTGCAAGCAAGACTGGAGCAGGACGTTTCTCAGTGGGTGTAATATGTTAACTGTGGAAAGTGCTTGCAATTTGCTTTTGAAAGCGAACCGGACACACCTCTACGTTGTGAACTTCAACACTGTACAATCCATAACACTGCGTTAAGCCATCGTTTATCATTATCATTACTTAAACTAATAAGGCAGACAGACAGTCAAGCTGCATCAATCACAAGACTTTTTAGACTACATTGCACTCACAGCTGAACAACAGAACTACAGAAACGCAAGTTCGCCGGTTACCAAGACATGTGCGGGGTTGTTACACACCATAACGTACACAAAGACGTATTTTGAACGATCGCTAGAAAATACAATTATTAATCATACTTACAGGTAGAAGTTCAGAGAAGCAAGCCGGTCCAAATAAACTGGGCACTGATCCATTTTTTAAAACCAAGCGTTTGGTGAATCCCGCGTTGTAACGTTACTCCCCAAGATTGGAAAAGCAGTCATCAGTAAAATGACGCGAACACAACACAAGATTGGCATTGGACTGCTGAGGCGTTGAAAAAATTAATGTTAACCACTCATTCTTGATAGTTTCTCTCAGGCTGTCACAGCACAGGGCGTCTTCTTGACATGATGTAATCCACGTGAAAATGGTAGGCCTACTGTTTGTGGGCGGGCAAGTTTGTTCGCGAAATTGAACGTGGGCGGACATTACGCAAATGTGTAGCTCGTGACGTGTGGCCGTTACAGAAAAAAGATTCGAATTGCTGACGACTCGTTTAGGCGAATGTGAGCCGACTCTTTTTTTTGTTAGACAAAAACTTTATTTATAGTGCACTGTCGGCGTCACAACTTTGCAGATAGTTTATGTTCACATACAGCTACATGACACACTACATGAAATATCATATTTGAAAAGGCATAATAGGGGCACTTTAAGCAGCTCTGGGATTTGATGTGTAATCTATGAATGGTATCATTCTAGGTAAATAATAATAAATGTATTATTTCCTAAAGAACTTGCAGTATGAAATTTGGAAGGACTATTTAAGTAGAACATTCATGTCCTGTCTGGCAAATTTATGATTGGCTTTCTTTAGAGGTCTCTTTAGGGAAGAAAAAAAAATGCTAAACTTCAGAGAACAAACAAAAACCCACACATGATGGCTTAGCTATTTTAAACACATCCCTGTAGTTAATTATATATGCTGGTATGGCCCATGAAGAAAAGCAGGCAAATATTAAGTTATTACATCTCAGGGAACAATACTGAATGCATAGGCATCTCATCGCAATGCTCACTTTCATATAGATATTTGGACAATGAATTCAGTCTATATAGCTCCTGATCTTCCTGAAGGTGTGCAGGCCTGTGTTTGTGAGAGTGTGAGTTTGGGTTGTCACATTAAACCAAGATGCCACGCTTTACATGTCTACCTGTGACTACAGCTCACAGTACTAACACAGTAAAAAACACGTACAAACACCAGCATGTTTCACTGTCTTCAACATAAAAGCACACCTCCCACATACAGCTAGCTTTGTCTCTGCAAGAGCAATCTTTTCTGCCATATTTTAGAAAAAGCACAAATCGAATCTTACCATATCAACACAGTACAAAAACCTTTTAGTATTCATTATGAGCCAAAATTTCATACTGTTATTTCAACATATAATACGGGGCTACATTTCTCTTCAAATCTCTTGTATGATTTCATGTATCTTTGTTTCAAAGACACCTAGTGGCACCTGCGATATTGCTATATTTGTGACCCCAGACCGCAAAACCAGTCATAAGGGTCAAATTTCTTTAATTGAGATTTATAACAGAAAGCTGAATAAATAAACCTTTGTTAGGATGGGACAGTATTTGGGTGAGATACACCTATTTGGAAATCTGGATCAAAAATCAGGGAGCAAAAAATAAATAAATTAATTAATTAAAAAAAAAATATTGAGAAAATCGCCTTTAAAGTCATCCAGAAATGAAGTTCTTAGCAATGGCTATTACTAATCAAAAAATATCTATTTATTATCAAAAGAGCTTCATGGAACATGATCTTTACTTAATATCCTATTGATTTTTGGCATGAAAGAACAATCTATCATTTTGACCCATACAGTGTGTTTTTTGGCCATTGCTACAAATATACCCATGCGTCTTAAAGGAACACTCCACTTTTTTTGGAAATAGGCTCATTCTCCAACTCCCCCTGAGTTAATAAGTTGATTTTTACCATTTTGAAATCCATTTAACTGTTCTCCTGTTCTGGCGATATTACTTTTAGCATAGCTTAGCATAGATCATTGAATCCTATGAGACCAATAGCATCACGTTCAAAAATGACCAATGAGTTTCCATATTTGTCCTATTTAAAACTCGATTCTTCTTCTAGTTATATCGTGTACTAATACCGGCGGAAAATGTTAAGATGCGATTTTCTAGTCCGATAAGATTAGGAACTACATTCCTATTCCGGCGTAATAGTCAAGGAAGTTTGCTGCTGTAATATGACCGAACCAGACGCAGTAATATCACGCAGCACATGTGGAAAAGCTGGGAACTAATTTCAGGCGCTGTGTGATATTACTGCGCCTGCTGCGGCCATATTACAGCAGCAAACTTCCTTGACTATTACGCCGGAATAGGAATGTAGTTCCTAATCTTATCGGACTAGAAAATCGCATCTTTACATTTTCCACCGGTCTTAGTACACGATGTAACTGCAGAAGAGTCAAGTTTTAAATAGAACAAATATGTAAACTCGTTGGTCATTTTTGAATGCAATGCTATTGGTCTAATAGGATTCAATGATCTATGCTAAGCTATGCTAAAAGTGATATCGCCAGAACAGGAGAACGGCTGAATAGATTTCAAAACAGTAAAACTCAACTTATTAACTCGGGCGGAGTTGGAGAATGAGCCTATTTCCAAAAAAAGTGGAGTGTTCCTTTAACACTGGTTTTGTGGTCCAGGGTCACATTTAAAACAACTAATGAATACACATTTCAAGGTGAACTTAAGTTTGAGCTGAGGAATCACATAGCCTTTCAAATAAAATAACAGAACCTCTACATTTTGAAATAATAATTATAATAACAAAATTAACAATAATAGCAGCCCAGGAGCTTCAAATACAATTGAAGAAGATGAACTTTTTCGTTGACTATAAAACATTCAAAAGAATTTGAAGGCCTCTGTTCTCTACTGTCAAATTTAATGACACCATTGCTCAGGTACAAAACAGCCCCTTCTTCATCTTCACTACCAGAGAGAGACGTCATGTTAGGCAGGATACACTGAATAGAGCTTGATCTCCTCAAAGCACAACAGAAGAGGCAGTTCAGCGTGAAGTAATCAAGGAAAAGGCTCAAAGTACCATCGAAGAAAGTGCTAGAGTTCTCAAAAGTTGAGCAATCTTTTGGTTAAGTGATGCCTCTCACCTCTAACATCTTTTCAGCTGGGTATTTGCAGTCTATAGAATGCCTGAAGTGGGATACATATGCCAGTGCTTGACATCCTCTCCACTGAGGAATTTCTCTCAGAGACATTCTAATGAAATACTTGTGTGAGGTCTTCAAAAGCTGTGTCTCAGGATAGGCAAACAAACAAATGGAAGCAACATGCTTTGTCAGAGTTGTGTCTAGACTAAATGTGTGGAAGCAGCTCTGGATCTAATTTAAACCTTGTTGTCATCATGGTTTTGACTTTGGATTTGACTTTGACCTTTTACATATTTGCTCCAATCCTATTTGTTCCAGCCTTGCTCCAACACAGCTGTCTGTAATTATCAAAAAAAATAACAGGGTTGGGCACCCCTGCACTAAGGAATACACAATATTAGGTGTGGGCTCAATCTCTATAGCCAAATTTAACCAAAATGATATTTAACTGCTGACAAAAACTGTTAAATTAACTTTTAGTAGAAGAACCACATCTGTCATCTCTACAATTTCCGTTGTAGACATTAGGTCTATAATTTTGAGCATAGAGTATTTCTTCACAGTGTCCTATCCTTGTACATGCTAAATCATTCATGTTACAGCTCTGTTAGTCTTTCTTAGGCAGACTCTGGGTAAAAACCTTGTCTACACAGCTAACTCTAGCCAAGACCTTTCCACTTTGACAGCAACACTTAAGGGAAAGTATAAAGAAGTGTGTCCAAAGAAAGCTTGTTTACCTACTATTACAGTAAGTGTCCCAAACAAAACTATTGGACATCTTTCAGAGATTCAACACCATGGACTTATTATTGCAAAAAATGGCAAACACAGTGAAAAGTTCTTATTCAGAAGCAGCCGTGAAACGTGAAAATACAACTTTGTATCCTGGCAAGCTGATAAAAACATTTCAAGTTTGATCCTTAAATTGTGATAGGCCACCCAATCAAGTTTTATCTTGCCACCTAGAAAATGTATTTGCCATTTTTGAGTGCAGTATGCATCAGGCAGTCTGTAGATGGTCCGTGGGCGAACCGTAGAAATGGCATCTAAAGCTGAGACTAGTACCCTTGAGAGATGAAAGTTAAGCATCACAGTTTTTTTATCGAACCTCAAAATTAAATACAGTGCCCAAATGATTCTCACGGTGATGATACTCTCAACAAGTGAGACAATACATCAACAATTACTCATAAGTATCATCTCACAATATGTCTAATGAGCGATAAGACTAATATCAATATTACCTCTGGATATTTAAAAAAATAATTATCGGTAACACTTTATAATAACTATCCATTATAACTAGTTAATAGATCATCAATAAACTGTTAGTTAATGAGTTATAAATGACTTGTTAAATAACAGTTTATAGTTTGTTATATATTTATAACTGTGCCTTATAGATAGCCAATAGATAACTTACAAACTGTTCGTTAACAAGTTATAAATGACTAGTTAAGTTTAATAGTTAATAGTTAATAGTTTATATATGTTATTGGTACGTTATTCTAAAGTTGCAACTATTCTTCATTTATTAATTGTTAGTAAATGAGGAATAGTTGCAACTTTAGAATAACGTCCCACTAACATACATAAGCTAATAACTAACACTTAACTAAAATATTAACTCACACTTTACAGATCAGTTGTTCATAGTTTCACCATCTACTAATACCAGTGAAACTTTGTAGAACAGCAAATGGATGGAACAAGTTCAAGCTACAGAACTTTGATGTGATATTTAAAATATAAAATTTTTGTACCTCAACCTTGTTCCACCCATAGGCTTTTCTGTGTACTGTATTTTACCAAAGAAGTACCTGGATTTATCTCAGTATTTTGCACATCACTGCTGGTTCACTCAGTATAGAGGGTCCAAGGTGTGATAAAACATGTTCATATCAATAATACCAATGGCTAGATTTTTATTTATTTTGTTTTCATGTTTAGCACAAAAAAGTGCCCAAACCTCATGGGTTTGTATTCTGTTGTATACTGCTGTTCTGCCATGTGATGGCTCAGTATGTGTGTTTCTATTCATGAAACACAATGTTCAACATTTAATCTGTGGAGTTTCTTTGGTGTTAGTTATTAGCTTATCTATGTTATTGGGATGTTATTCTAAAGTTGCAACTATTCCTCATTTACTAACAGTTAATAAATTAAGAATAGTTGCAACTTTAGAATAACGTCCCAATAACATATATAAACTATTAACTGATACTTAACAAGTCTTTAGTAAGTAATTTACTAACAGCTTGTTCATGATCTATTAATATTTTATTAGGTATAGTTATAAATCATTAAAATACAGTTAACAAGTCAGTTATAACTTGTTAACTAACAGCTTGTAAGTTATCTATTGGCTATCTATAAGGCACAGTTATAAATAATTAGCAAACTATAAACTGTTATTTGACAAGTCATTTATAACTCATTAACTAACAGTTTATTAATGGTTTATTAACTAGTTATAACAGATAGTTATAAATCATTAACAAACTATTAACTGTTATTTAACAAGTCATTTATAACCCATTAACTAACAGTTTATTAATGATCTATTAACTAGTTATAACGGATAGTTATTATAAAGTGTTACCTAATTATCTTTAGGGGATACAAAGTATTAACGTGTGATATCAGTTTAGAGAAAAGGAAGATTTTAATGAGATATGTTCAATTGCTTGGTTTGAACTCAAGTTCAATTCCACCCACTGAACCTCACAAACCTTAACACACCCTGACTTGCACTTGTTTTCTGTGGATTCAGGAATCAAGCTGCTCTCTAAAGGTAGTTTCTGCTTAGACAAGCAACAAAGAAAAACATATTATATTAAAACAGACAAAATGTATGTCATCAGTAGAAGTTAACTTCTGCTTGCTAGGTTACATTACTTTTGCACCAATAGAGAACTGCGAAAAGTGTCCGTGTGAAAGCACAATCTTTCCAAGGAGAAAATGATTCCATGGAAATGATTCAGTGGTGCTTAACCAAGTTTCAAAAACAGCTTTCACATCAACCAGCTTTCACACCAACCAAACGAACCACGCTTTGACATCAAACTGACCCGGGTGTGCAACAAAAGCTATAGTGTGGAAACACCATGACAGTCCTATAATCCCATGTGATCAATTATTTGAAAAAAGATGTCTACAGATTTCAAATGAAAACATAAATGCAAGAAAGTGAATACTGCATGTGCTGCCACAGTGAGATGTACTTTAAATGATCTCTACAGCAAGTTTTGCATGTCAAAGTTTTATGTTTTACAGTTTGAAAAGCTGTAAGTGATGAAAGCATAATCAGAGAAACCTGGAGACCATAAGCAGCTTCTGTTTTTCGGACTGGAGTCACGCCATGACCACAGTGTGCAGATGCAGCTGACAGGAAGCTGGCAAGGGCCGCAGGTACACGCTAAGGAATCTTGAGAAAGCGTGACAGGAGGATATGAAGCAGTGGGTATGCGCTGACAAGATGAAGGGTGCTCAAAACTTCAGGATGTCAGAGAAATTCTATTTTGGATTGGTTTTGTGGAAAGCGATGATGCTTGCAGTATTCTTTAAGCTAGTGTTCATAGCGTGCACCATTAGAGCATCACAGGTAGGCACCCATGAAACACCGCAATCGCAAGTGCAGTAAAAACAAGACAAATCCAATAGTATCAAGATTTTACTCAATTTGGCTAGTTCTTTCTGCAGTTTTCTCACATTGGTCCTGAAAGTAGTTTGTTCTTAAGGTAACTTACAACAGAAGAGGTCTAATTATTTAAGTTATAATTACATTTATGGTTGCACTACATTGATTAATTCAGATAATTTTGTATAGTTACATTTTATTACACAATTACACTGATTACTTTAATAAGTATTACGTTTTTTTACTAAGTTTTTACTATGATGTTAACAATTACACTTACAATTTCTGTTACTATTACACTAGTTATTACAGTAACAATTACACTTAGATTTACGGTTATTTCAATTCTGTCCATTCTTATTATATTTGCAATTATGCTTTTGATTAGTATTATGTTAATAATTTCGCTTACGCTTATAATTGCTATTATGTTTATGACGACACTATTCAATTATACTCTAATTATGTTTCCAATTAACAATCAAGACCTCATAGAGCCTGCTGAGGTGTCATTAGGTGACCATTGTTGCAAACAGATGTCTGTGACATAACTGCAAATTCAGCTTGTCTATGAAACTGCATGCTTTGTTAAACTTATCTCCGAAAAGCCCTGAATAAATCAGTTCCTTTATTTCTCCCAAACTGATTTTTCCTTGCTTTGCAGATGCTTTTGTATTTCATATTCCTACAGTGTTGTAATTAAACTGATATTGCAGCACGCTTTGCACTCACATCTTTTGGCAAAAGCAACACATCTCATTCTTTAACCAGTCATCAGATCTCTAGCCAATATAAAACCACTTTCATTCAGATAAAGTAACTTTGGGAGTTGGGAGAAAATTACATAATCTCAGACACTGGTGCTGTAAATAAGGTTTTTTCAGTTGACCTAGAAATGTGCTTTATGTGGTAATATCTAACTGGTTTATTTCACGTCAGAAATATTTAATATGCCTTCAATCAAGTTTCAATAATACAAGCATTTAAAGGGCCACATCAGGTGAAAATGGCTCTTTAAGGGCTTTTTACAAGATTGAGAACTACAAAATGTTATTTTTCTGTTTTTGGCAATTAAATAGTACAAATAAAATCACACACACAAAGTTATATCATATTTACAGAGGCTTAATGGTGTGAACCACAGGGACATCATGAGATAAAAAGAGAAACTACACTGAAAACAGAAATCCTCCCATGAGAAAGAGAGTGGTGTACACAAGAACTCCTACTTAAAAACATCCACCATTTTTTATTTAAAATCTTTTGCCTTATTTAATTAAAATTGCTCTTTTTGTTTTCAGAAGAAATGACAGAGTGTGAAAGCTTACCTTTCTCCGGACTAAGACTCCTAATATTGCTAGAATCCTCCATAATTCAAACTGAGAAGCCTCCATGTGCTAACAATAGGTGGCGAGATGTGTGTCGCTCTTCAGGAGAACAATCCCATGAGCTGCTTTTCCAGATGAGAATGGCTGAATACTCAGATTCTTGTGTTTCATCCTAAAGATGGGGAACCAAAGCACCTGCTCCTGTCTCTCTGCTTTGATTCTTTTCTTTGCTTCTCCCTCCCTTCCTTTATCTCTCCCTGCCTCCTCCTCCCTCTCATCCAGCGCTCTTTCCCTCCACTCGCGGCTGAGAGTACGAGAAGAGCCCGCTCAGAGAGCAGAGCCACGTGTGTGGCCGCTTCAGTGGTGCCTTATCACCTTAAAAAAGGATGCTAGGAAACAAGTGAGTAATTTAAGATAGAAGACCAAGGAAGGGCCAGTAAACTTAAATGGCAATGAAAAGAAAGACAAAGAGAGACGGAGTAGCATGAGGTGATGGTGATTTGCAGAAGCGGAGCGTCTCTGTCTTCATCTCATGTTTTATTCAGCAGTACTCTGCTCAGGGAGAGTGAATGGGTGCGTCTGCGAAGCAAAGAAAGCTTCGGAAACACTGAGGTGAAGGGAAACCAGGGACACGGAAGAATGTGAAGAGCGAGGGAAGACGGGAAGGGAATTTTAGGACAATTCTGTTATTATTAGCTTATCTACATGTTGTTGTTTTTTCTGTTGAACACAAAACAGGGCTATCATAGTTTGCTAAAACTAAAATTTCATAAAACCATTTTTGTTACTTGCAATAAATAAAACATTGACTAAAATAAAAAGTACTCTGATATCTCAAGCTAAATTCGGGTGCACCAGTTTAGAAAGATTATCAGTGAAAAACAATTTAAATTTCATATGGATTCAAAAGTCTTGGAATTTAGTGCTACTTTGATACTTTTACTGGAACCTGACAGACACGGAGAACTGTCATAGGAAAAAAAAAGAAGTGCAAACAGTTATACAGGTTTAAAATGACAAGTACCTCATGACAGAATAATAATTTTTGCTTTAAGTAATGAAACACAACTGCTTACAAACTAGGTAAAAGTACATGGAATGATAAAAGTGTGTAAAGAAAGAGTTCCTTAAAGCACATCAAAGAAGTTTTCCCTGAATGGCATGACAATGAGACTCATTGCCACTTAAGAACTTTAGGAGTTGATAATGCTTTTTGTCTGCTAAACATGGACTGGAAGCAACATATAAAAGCTTTCCAGACAATGGAGAAAAAACTCACTTTCAGAATTTGAAACATCAGTGCACTCATGATGCAAAGATGTGTGATATGCAAGGCACCAAGAAACAAATCACTTGTACAGTTTTGCATAATCCATCACATTTGATTGAACAACACAATAAAAGCTGACAGTTGTTTGTCTCTCCCTTACAGAAGATGGAGACAAACTGATTTTTAATGCAACTGTATGTCATTATTAAAGTGGTTTAGAGCATGAATCTTTTTTGGGAGGTGACATTTATTGCATTGTATGTCATAAGCTTTTTTTAAATGTCAGAAACAAAAGTAGATCTGTATTCTGTATTTAAACTAACTTCTTAGTGGAACCATATTTTCTGCAGCTTAAAAGTTAAGAATGAATTAACGCTTTTTAAACACTTGAAGCATTTTAAATGCATTACAGAGAAATACACTCTATGCATTATGATGCATGTGTAATTCTTTATAAAACATATTATTAAGCTGTTAGTTACCTATTCATAATTATAAATTAATAATTATAAAACACACTATCAACACCAATTTAAAATTTGCAATAAATACAAATTCATTATGGGATATATTATGTGTTGGATGAATTTATCGGTGTACCCATGACTAGGTAAGCAGTATAATGCACTATAATTATGAATATAATTATTTCTGATTATATATTATATGCATTACAAAGTGCAGTTTAAGGCATATAGTTCTAGAATGCACTGTCTATACTGATATTAATTACAGTGTTGACAGATGTAGCTTTTGTTCTTTCCAATTATTGAATACAATTGTGTTTTTATAAAACATGTAATTATCTACATGCCATAGAAACATGGCATGACAGCAAAGAAATAGCACTGACACCTTTTGTCCTGTCATGACAACCATATAGTGAAAAAGACCTCCTAACAAACAGCACTTAGGTCTTGTCAAAGGCAATCGTTTTGCCTCTATCTGAGATGCTATCACCAAAGCTTTATCCACCATGAACCAGAAACAGATGACTGATCCCATATGTTACATGTATGGCTGGTTAACTAGAACAGGGCAGGACACAAAAAGGACTCATTGGCATTGGATGGTGTCAGGAAAAAGGCATTGACTCAGACGCTCCCAGGTTGCAATTAATCACAAGAACAGAAATAATGTACTTTTGACTGCTGCTACTTTTAAACGAACCCAGAATGCTTGGATGCGTTTACTCTAAAGATGGAAAGCAAAGCCCAGGAGAAGTGCAGTAAGAGCGTGTGGCTGCGTTTAGGAGCTGTCCGTGGTTCTGACAGCTCCAGCAGTCCGCCTATGGGAATCACCCTTAGCTCAAAGAAAGTAGGTCAGAAGAGACCAACAGAAAGAAACAGGCACGCTGTACTGAACTGGACCATCTGTGCTTTGAAGACACCACTTTGCATGGCTCTTAGTTAACTCAGCTGATGACAAACAGTTTCACACCGGATAAAATTCTTGTATTACACTTCATTTTCAATTACACATAATCTGAAAAGGCACTTGAAATACCCAGGCTCACTGAAAATACATGACTCTACTTACATTTCTGCAAAACTAAAAAAGGCAGTAAAACTACTCGGCCAGAGTTTCGATTAAGGAAGCCTAATTTCATACAATTTCCTGCACAATATTATGTTATGACTTCAGAACAATTTTAACATGCTGTGAGATTTGAAAACTGATACTTCTGAACACATCACATATACAGCTTTACAGTGAGGGAAAGAATCATTTGATCCCCTGCTAAATTTGTATGTTTGCCCACTGACAAAGAAATAATCAGTGTATAATTTGAATGGTAGGTTTCTTTGAACAGTGAGAGACAGAATAACAAAAAAAAAAAAAAAAAAAAAAAATCCAGAAAAATAAACTTCAGAAAAAGTTGTAGCTTTATTTGCATTTTAATGAGTGAAATAAGTATTTGGCCTCTACACAAAACATGATTTAGTACTTGGTGGCAAAACCCTTTCTGGCAATCACAGAGGTCAGACATTTCTTGTAGTTGGCCACCAGGTTTGCACACATCTCAGGAGGGATTTTGTCCCACTCCTCTTTGCAGATCCTCTCCAAGTCATTAAGGTTTCGAGGCTGACGTTTGGCAGCTTGAACCTTCAGCTCCCTCCACAGATTTTCTATGGGGTTAAGGTCTGGAGACTGGCTAGGCCACTCCAGGACCTTAATGTGCTTCTTTTTGAGCCACTCCTTTGTTGCCTTGGCCATGTGTTTTGGGTCATTGTCATGCTGGAATACCCATCCACGACTCATTTTCAGTGCCCTGGTTCTCACCCAAGATTTGATGGTACATGCCCCCGTCTATCGTCCCTTTGATGCGGTGCAGTTGTCCTGTCACCTTAGCAGAAAAACACCCCAAAGCATAATGTTTCCACCTCCATGTTTGACAGTGGGGATGGTGTTCTTGGGGTGATAGGCAGCATTCCTTCTCCTCTAAACACGGCGAGTTGAGTTGATGCCAAAGAGCTCGATGTTGGTCTCTTCTGACCACAACACTTTAACCCAGTTCTGGGAAATACCCATTCAGATATTCATTGGCAAACTTCCGAGGGGCATGTACATGTGTTTTCTTGAGCAGTGGGAGCTTGCGGGCACTGCAGGATTTCAGTCTTTCACGACGTAGTGTGTTACCAATTGTTTTCTTGGTGACTATGGTCCTAGCTGCCTTAAGATCATTGACAAGATCCTCCTGTGTAGTTCTGGGCTGATTCCCTTACCGTTCTCATGATCATTCAAACTCCACGAGGTGAGATCTTGCATTGAGCCCCAGACCGAGGAAGATTGACAGTTATTTTGTGTTTCTTCCATTTGCGAATAATCACACCAACTGTTGTCACCTTCTCACCAAGCTGCTTGGCGATGGTTTTGTAGCCCATTCCAGCCTTCAATCTTCAATCTTGTCCCTGACATCCTTGGACAGCTCATTGGTCTTGGCCATGGTGGAGAGTTTGCAATCTGATTGATTGCTTCTGTGGACAGGTGTCTTTTATACAGGTACAAACTGAGATTAGGAGCACTTTCTTAAAGGGAGTGCTCCTAATCTCAGCCTGTTACCTCTATAAAAGACACCTGGGAGTCAGAAATCTCGGTGGTTGATGGGGATCAAACACTTATTTCACTCATTAAACTGCAAATTAATTTATAACTTTTTTGAAATACATTTTTCTGGATTTTTTTGTTGTTCTGTCTCCTACTGTTAAAATAAACCTATCATTAAAATTATAGACTGATCATTTCTTTGTCAGTGGGCAAATGTACAAAATAAGACGGGGATCAAAAATAAATTGTACACTGTTTTTACATGGGTTTTTACATGATATGGTATTGCAGTTGTGTTGTGTGCTGTGTTGAAAAGAAGTGTGATATTACTTTTCCAAGTGATTGGACTTATTAAAAATATCCCATAGACTTAGGGCCACTGTGCAAACCCTTTACTGCCACAGTGACACACAGTGAAAAATTAGCAATGAAAACGCTTGGACACCGCTATTATTGCATATGTATTTAGAGGAGTTTCCCTTCCAGACACAAAATTTATGGGAGTAGATTATTTTAATGAATCACACAACAAGGTTTCGAATTTACTGGTATTTACGCCATTTGTAACACCCCAAAAAAGCATATTTTAACCCATTTTGCGTCTGTGTTGTAAGTAGATTACAAACACGTTTATCATCAGCTCTGCTTGTTTGCACCCCTACGCTAATTTGCACTGCTCTTGGTGAATTGCGTTGGCTATTATGGAAATAAGCTGACAGCGCCAGTGTTCTTTAATTTACGCATTGTCAGTAGATCAACCACAGAACTTTCCACTTCCACCGGTGTTTTTATGGGATTGCACTCTCACGCAAATTTGCTTAGTTTGGTAAATAAAAACATCATTGAGGCTTGGGGGTGAGATTAGATAGCATAAAAAATCTAGTTTCCTAAAATATTACCCATCAAAAAACTGTTCAAATGTTGTTAAGTTCCCTTAATCCTCATCTCATTTCAGAGGCCATTTCTAAATCCTTTGAATCTGAATTGGGTATTACCTCCTCCGTGCAGTTTGAATCAATCTATGATGGACCTGAGTGCGTGCTAAAGTCGTCACTGTTGGATCCTATGGGTCCACAGCCTCTGCTACAGGAAGATAAGGAATGAAGAAAAGTGAAAAGAACAGATGGAAAGAGAACAATGACGTCTTTCACCAGGTCGATTTTATCTTAAGCTTAGATTCAGTTTCTGTAAGAACGGGGTCAACCCATTTCTCATCCAGAACCACTAAAATGAGACACATTTGCTGACCTGTATTTCCCCCAATGCAGAAAAGCTGGGTGTTGTTTTTTCAAAGGTGCATTATCATATAATGAGCAGTTAAAGTGCCTCTGGCTGGCTATGTTGTAATATTTATAGGAGTTCCACGGAAGCTGATACAGCTGATAAACTACAGACGAAGACAAAATACGCTCACCGTTCGGGATAAATAAAAATGATCCAATATAACCCAGTCCTTATCCCCAGGCACTCGGGTTAAATTAAACTGGTTCTTTACATTCATATCCATCTCAATTCCTTTTATAAGCTTGTCATGCATATAGACTGCACAACAAAGGAAACAAGATATGAATAATGGATATATGAACCTGTTTAACAATTATTGATTTACTTCTCACTTCATTTTTATGTAGTCTTGGAGTCTTAGCAGTTGGAAAAATGCCTTTCGATTAATAGAAAACAACTTTAATGCACATAATTTACGTATTTAATATTATTTATTTATTCATTTATTTACATATTAATACTTACTTTAATAAATATAATACAATTCAGTTAATTCAATTAGATGCTATTTACACTAAGTAAAAATAGCTTTTTTAGCAAAAGACGCTGTTTACACTAAGTGCAAATAGTAATGGATGGAAGTTCTTAGCAATATGGTATTTACAATAAGTTTAAATAGCTATGGATTCTTACATTATGTTAAAATAACAGGATTTTCTGCTATTTATACTACTTTTTTAATTCAAATTAATAAACGGATACCACCTTATTGGGAAAATGTAAAGTGCTCCTACACCTCACCCTACCCGATATTTTATTTTCAAGGTTTTGATTATTTCCTTCATTTTTTATAAAAAAAAAAAAAAAAAAAAAAAAAAGCCTTTCCGATGTAATATGAGATTTGAAAAGGGAGAAAAAAAAGTTTGGTAAAAGCGAGATTCAAACCTAGGTTGATCGCGTCAAAAATGACTATGGCAAGCACTTTAGAGTTAGTGTCAATAGCCTACAAGGTGGACTGAAATAAATAAATAAAATAAAATAAAAATTGTAATTTCAATTTTAAATATTTTATATATGCATACATGAATACAAATGAACCCTATATAGAAAGATGGATAGATGGATGGATGCATGGATGGATGGATGATCAGAGAGGCCAGTCACACACTATGGGGCAAGGGTCTAGTCTTGTGACTGCATTACATGTAAGAAAATGAGGCTCGGCACTTCCTTTGATGGACAAGAGCTCAGAGAGAAATGTCCTCTGGGGCTTGAATAGTTACGGCCACAGAGCTGAGAACAGCTAGCAGACCTGTGAAGATCTCCACTGACAGAATAAGGTAATATTCCTGTGAGCAAAGGCCGAAAACAAGAAAGACGTGGAGGATCAAAAGAGGAAGATGGAAATATGGACAGAGAAAGATGAGAAAGTGAAACGGTGGAGATGAACGGGCATGACACTGGATGCATCTGAAATTTGAGCTATAGTCATAAATTAACTGGTTTCCCTGTTGCAACAATTTGTGATCCAATGGTGATTTCTAAGTCAAGCATCACTGTTATTATTGTCCATATAGGAATACTCTAGCAGCCGTATATAGCAATGTCCTGGCAATCATTCACAACACCCTACCAATGTGGCAATGGGTTTGGCATGGGCAAGCATTACTAAGATTCTCTTCATGAAATGTAATCTAGTTAAAATCTTATTTTTTTCACCTTCACACCACAGATGTGCAACAACTCTCTGTTGAGAATTGAGTATTCACAGCATTACAACATTAACACATCCAAGAGAGATCCACATAATAAGCCTCTTTAAAACATGAATAAATCAACAACAAAAAAATGTATGTATGTACTTGTCTGTAGACAGACTACATGGATGTCAAGGATATTGTTATCTCCAACATGATGTTAATATGTAATACTGAGCTGTTATGGGTTGTGCTGATAACTCATAGTCTCAAGTCATATTTGCTTGCATACAGCAGCCAGTTTGGTCTCGCCACCATCATCAGTTTTGTTAAACCCCTGGGTACCTGTTTCACCAATATTAATGCTAATTGGAACTCAGGGGAAAACCTGGGCAATTACAAAACACACACAAACACACAAGTGACACTGCCAGTGCAACAACACTTTTCAGGGGAGAAAGAAGATAGATGTAGAGAGAAGAAGATAGATAGAGAGAAGATATACTGTAGAAGAAGCAATGATTTTGTTCATAACCAGTGATAATTTCTGTGATCTCTACTTCAAAAAGCGTGTATGTTATACTGAAAAAAACCCTAAATTAATTAGAGCTGGGGTCAAAAATTTTTGCGTTTTCATGACCATTTTACGCCTTTTCTCTGATTTTAAAATGTGAAACAGTTTTTGCTACTGTATCTGTATGCATATTACCTCTGTTAAAATTGGTCACAATGTGCATTTCTATAATCATAGTTTTAGCGTTATAGTATATCTAGTATATCTCTTCTATAACAGTAGTCAATATAAATGCAAGAGAATCCTTAGGTTTTCTCGAAAAGAGCAATAACAATCCACCAACTTTAGAAAAAACTAAGGAGGTATAATCATTTAGTAAAAGCAGTGTGAACATTCGCCTAACATCTACTGTTGAGAAAAGATGGTTCATATTGTCACATGTCTCCTTATGTTTCTTGTCTTCTGCCTTGTGTTTGCACTGTTGTGATTTGGTTTCTCCCTCAGTCTTCCCCCGTCTGTTTGTATTCATTTGGTTTAGTCCTTGTTTAGTCATTATCTGTATCACCTGTGTGTCTTGATTAGTTTGCCTTTATAAGTCTGTCTTTGAGTTTCAGTCCTTTGTTGGTCATTTGATGTGTTACGTGGTTGGTAATCTCCTGTTTCTCCTTTTTGAAATTCACAATTAAAAGTATCTATTATTTGAATACGACTCCCGTCTCGTCGAACCAGCACTGGCCGTTACACATATTGGTTTGGGCAACTAGACTCATTAGAAATCTGTGACTCTGCCTGCATTTACTGCACTTCTCAGATGACAGATCCACAAGAGGCAATATCATTTTTTCCCAATTACAGATGCAGGGTTTATCATGAAAACACATGCCTGTGGATACAAAATGGTTGCAAAATGATATTGCATTGCTTGTAACAAACTTCTCTGTGGTTTTAAAATGAACTGTCCAGTGTCTGTTGCTAAAACAGTGTGTTTAATTTTCACCAAAATGTGATTTGACGATTTATTACTTTTAGATTGTTGTTTGTATCACATACTTCAGAAATGAAATATCCAGTGTGTGGCACTAAAAGGTTAATGCTTGCGTATAAAATTAATTTATCACGAACATTAAACATAGCCTAAACCTAACTGAGCATGTTAACATAAAGCAAATGTGAGATTACAATGTACAGTGCCTTGCGAAAGTATTCATACTCCTTTTTTTGGTAAGTTTTGTTATGTTGCAGCCTTATGTTAAACTGGTTTAAATTGCTTTTTTTTCCCCACATCAATCTACATCTCATATACAAAGCACAAAACAGGTTTGTAACAACTTGCAAATGTATTAGAAATAAAAAACTGAAAATATCCCATTGCATAAGTATTCATACCCTTTTCTGGGACACTCGAAATTTAGCTCAGGAGCATTCATATTGCTTCCAGATGTTACTGCACTTCGAGTGGAGTTAAACTGTGGCAAATTCATTTGCATGAGTCTGATTTAGTAAGGCACACACCTCTCAGAAAAGGTCTAACAGCTGAAAATGCATATCAGAGCAAAAACCAAGTCCTGAGGTCAAGATAACTGCCTGTAGAGCTCAGTGAAAGACTTGCGTTAAGGCAATGATCTAGGGAAGAGTTCAGAAAAAAATCTGCTGCATTGAAGGTTCACAGAAGCATGTAGCCTCCATTATCCAAAATGGAAGACTATTGGAACAACTAGGACTAGAAAATGTCTGCCAGCCCCCATCCAAGCTGACAGAGCTTGAGAGGTGAAAAGGTGAGTCAAAGAATGGCAGATAATTGCCAAATGCAGATGTGCAAAGCTTGTCACAACATACCCAAAAAGACTTGAGGCTGTAAAGGTGCTTCAACTATGTACTGAGTTAAGGGTATGAATACTTCATACCCTTTGCAAATCTGTTTTTTTCTTTGTCATTATTATGGTGTATGGAGTGTAAATTGATGTGGGGAAAAACAAATTTAAAGCAGTTTAACATTATGCTGCAACAAAACAAAATGTGAAAAATATGTCAACATTTTTTGAACATTAAGATTATTAATGTTTTTTTAAAGAAATCTCTACTGCTCACCAAGCCAGCATTTATTTGTTCCAAAGTACAGCAAAACAGTATTTTTTAAAAATAATTTTACTAATTCAAATAACTGTTTTCTATTTGAATATATTTTAATATTAATTTTAATGTAATTTATTCCTGTGATTTTAAAGCTGAATTTTTAGCATCATTACACAATCCTTCAGAATCTTTTTAATTAACATTATGTTGAAAAGAGCTGACTTTAATTTTTTCAGGTTTCTTTAATTAAATCAGAAGAACTGCATTTATCTTTTGTAACACTATACATGTCTTTATCATCACTTTTGTTAAATTTAAAGCATCCTTGCTAAATAAAAGTGTTAATTTCTATACGTTCTCCTCTACCCCTGTTACAAAAGCTTTTTTTTTCAGATAAATGCAGATTTTTGGATCTTTCTATTCATCAAAGAATCCTGAAAAAATGTACTCAGCTGTTTTAAATATTGATAATAATAATAATAATAATAATAGTAATAATAATGAATGTTTCTTAAACAGCAAATCAGCATCTTAGAATAATTTCTGAAGGATCATGTGATACTGAAGACTGGAGTAATTGCAGAAATAAATTAAATTTTAAAATATATTCAAATAGAAAACAGGTATTTTAAATAGTAAAAATATTTTACAATTTTACTGTTTTACTGTACTTTGGATCAAATAAGGCTTGGTGAGCAGAAGAGACTTCTTTAAAAAAAAACATTAAAAATCTTACTGTTCAAAAACTTTTGACTGGTAGTGTATATTTTGCAGCTTTTGAGAAATGTAGGCAGAGTAATGTATTTCACAACCTGACATTTTTTTCCAGCTACACACTCATTAAAAAGAGCAGTGTGACCTAGAAGCCGTCTCAATTCTCCATTTCAAGAGATTGTGATCTTAACCCTGAATCTGAACATGAGACAATGGTCCTGGTCTCATTTTTCACAGAAACAACATGTGTGCTCATTCTATTCCACATGGTGCACAAATACAAGAAATGGAACATGTTCTTCCTGCTTTAATTTAATCTGTGGCCTGTTTTCTCAGTGGAAACATGGAAGGAGGCAATAAAATAAGAGGAAGCGTTAGTCTAAGTGCCCCAAGAATCTATGTCTTTAACTATTAAAGACAAAATGAAATTTGAATCCTAATGCGCATTTCCGATCTCATTATGAATGATTCATTGATGCACATTTTTTCCAAGAAACAGTGTACGTCTTTATAGCCTTTAATCAAAATTTAACTTAACTTCCTTCATGATCCAATCAATTTCTGATGCATAAAATAAAGCTGTCCTTATATCATGTTAATGTAAAATAGACTAGGGGCTTTGCTGACCTGAGAGTAAGTGAGCCCATGGCTTTGGTCTTAATCGCTTTTAATATTTCCAGCCGTTTATCAGTAATGCTATTTACAGTGATGACAAGTGCAAATGCAAAGACTGGCTAGGTGAAGAGTGCAATAGTGCTTCAGGTTTGAATTGGGTCCCTTTGGCCTTCCTCTAGCGCAAGTCCTTTGGGTGTTTACTGTAATTGCTCGCTCTCAGAGAGAACAGGCTAATTTAGGATGGTGCCACACACAGCGAGTCTGTCAGGGTAATAGGGTTTGCACACATCCCCAGCGTGTGGATCAGCCTGCGGCTCCAGCGAGTCTCAAAGTGATGTGATGCTGTTATGTTCAGCAGATAAGAGCTCAATGCTCAATGCTACGGCTCATCAGATTGATTGTGTTCTGCCGAGTCGCAGTTTCATGCTCATTAGTTCTCTAATTCATATAATCAATATTATGGATTACAAAGACATTTAAGTGTTTGCTTGCCTGGTTGAACTAATTCGGTGAGGAACGGCAATAGCTTGACAGTGGCTCTATCACAGTCACTTAAGGTAAGTCAGTTACTCGACCAGAGATGAATTTACAGTGCCCAGAACAAAATTGTAGTCCCAACACCGTAAATAATGAAAAATAAAAATAGGATGATTTTTAAATAACATTTGTCAGATTTCACCTTTTTTTTTTTTTTCTTCATTTTTTGACTTGAGTATAGGCAGGGTGTGATTTGTGAAAGAAGCATAGGCGGAGGTTGACCAAAATGTTAGTGTAACCTGTTTACAACACACATTATATACCCATATTTTAAGGCAACTACCAGATAATGAGTGTCACGTCATGAACTGTTTTTAATATGACGGAAACTGTCTAATGTGTTCACAATTTAATCAAAACATTGTAAGTTAGGCCTAACAATTATAATGATTTCATTTTAAACAACAAATAAATGATATTAGAGAAAGTGAGCAAAGTATCAACGAATCAGTAAACCACTGCACTGCAAAATGATTCACTGTTTCGAGGCGCTCTAATTGCATTGCAAATCACTTGATTCAGAACGGGACTTCAATGTTTGTATGGTGAATCATTTGATTCAATACGGGACTTTAATGTGTGTATGGTGAATCATTTGATTCAATACGGGACTTCATTGTGCATATGGCGAATCATTTGATTTAGAACAGGACTTCAATGCGTGTATGGTGAATCATTTGATTCAATACGGGACTTCATTGTGCATATGGCGAATCATTTGATTCAGAACAGGACTTCAATGCGTGTATGGTGAATCATTTGATTCAATACGGGACTTCATTGTGCATATGGCGAATCATTTGATTCAGAACAGGACTTCAATGCGTGTATGGTGAATCATTTGATTCAATACGGGACTTCACTGTGCATATGGCGAATCATTTGATTCATAATGGGACTTCAATGCGCATGTGGCAAATCAGTTGATTCATTACGGGACTTCAATGTGCGTATGGCGAATCATTTGATTCAGAAAGGGACTTTAATGTGTATATGGTGAATCATTTGATTCAGAAAAGGACTTCAATGTGTGTATGGCGAATCATTTGATTCATTACGGGACTTCAATGCTTGTATGGCGAATCATTTAATTCATTACGGGACTTCAATGTGCGTATGGCGAATCATTTGATTCATTACGGGACTTCAATACTTGTATGGCGAATCATTTAATTCATTACGGGACTTCAATGTGCGTATGGCGAATCATTTGATTCATTATGGGACTTCAATGCTTGTATGGCGAATCATTTAATTCATTACGGGACTTCAATGTGCGTATGGTGAATCATTTGATTCATTACAGGACTTAAATGTGTGTATGGCGAATCATTTGATTCAGAACGGGACTTCAATGTGCGTATGGCGAATCTTTTGATTCAGAATGGGACTTCAATGCTTGTAAGGCCAATCATTTGATTCATTATGGGACTTCAATCCAAGTATGGCGAATCATTTGATTCAGAACGGGACTTCAATCCGAGCATGGCGAATCATTTGATTCAGAACGGGACTTCAATTCAAGTATGGCGAATCATTTGATTCAGAACGGGACTTCAATCCGAGCATGGCGAATCATTTGATTCAGAACGGGACTTCAATCCAAGTATGGCGAATCATAATCCAAGTATGGCAAATCATTTGATTCAGAACGGGACTTAAATCCAAGTATGGCGAATCATTTGATTTAGAACGGGACTTCAATCTAAGTATGGCGAATCATTTGATTCAGAATGGGACTTCAATCCGAGCATGGCGAATCATTTGATTCAGAACGGGACTTCAATCCAAGTATGGCGAATCATTTGATTCAGAACGGGACTTCAATCCGAGTATGGCGAATCATTTGATTCAGAACGGGACTTCAATCCGAGTATGGCGAATCATAATCCAAGTATGGCGAATCATTTGATTCAGAACGGGACATCAATCCAAGTATGGCGAATCATAATCCAAGTATGGCGAATCATTTGATTCAGAACGGGACTTAAATCCAAGTATGGCGAATCATTTGATTCAGAACGGGACTTCAATCTAAGTATGGCGAATCATTTGATTCAGAATGGGACTTCAATCTAAGTATGGCGAATCATTTGATTCAGAACGGGACTTCAATCTAAGTATGGCGAATCATTTGATTCAGAACGGGACTTCAATCCAAGTATGGCGAATCATTTGATTCAGAACGGGACTTCAATCCGAGTATGCCGAATCATTTGATTCAGAACGGGACTTTAATGTGTGTATATTGAATCATTTGATTCAATACGGGACTTCATTGTGCATATGGCGAATCATTTGATTCATTACAGGACTTAAATGTGCGTATGGCGAATCATTTGATTCAGAACGGGACTTCAATGCGCATATGGCGAATCATTTGATTCATTACAGGACTTCAATGTGCGTATGGCGAATCTTTTGATTCAGAATGGGACTTCAATACTTGTAAGGCCAATCATTTGATTCATTATGGGACTTCAATCCAAGTATGGCGAATCATTTGATTCAGAACGGGACTTCAATCCGAGCATGGCGAATAATTTGATTCAGAACGGGACTTCAATCCAAGTATGGCGAATCATAATCCAAGTATGGCGAATCATTTGATTCAGAACGGGACTTAAATCCAAGTATGGCGAATCATTTGATTTAGAACGGGACTTCAATCTAAGTATGGCGAATCATTTGATTCAGAATGGGACTTCAATCCGAGCATGGCGAATCATTTGATTCAGAACGGGACTTCAATCCAAGTATGGCGAATCATTTGATTCAGAACGGGACTTCAATCCGAGTATGGCGAATCATTTGATTCAGAACGGGACTTCAATCCGAGTATGGCGAATCATAATCCAAGTATGGCGAATCATTTGATTCAGAACGGGACTTCAATCCAAGTATGGCAAATCATAATCCAAGTATGGCGAATCATTTGATTCAAAACGGGACTTAAATCCAAGTATGGCGAATCATTTGATTCAGAACGGGACTTCAATCTAAGTATGGCGAATCATTTGATTCAGAATGGGACTTCAATCTAAGTATGGCGAATCATTTGATTCAGAACGGGACTTCAATCTAAGTATGGTGAATCATTTGATTCAGAACGGGACTTCAATCCAAGTATGGCGAATCATTTGATTCAGAACGGGACTTCAATCCGAGTATGGCGAATCATTTGATTCAGAACGGGACTTCAATCCGAGTATGGCGAATCATTTGATTCAGAATGGGACTTCAATCCAAGTATGGCGAATCATAATCCAAGTATGGCGAATCATTTGATTCAGAACGGGACTTCAATCCAAGTATGGCGAATCATTTGATTCAGAACGGGACTTCAATCCAAGTATGGTGAATCATAATCCAAGTATGGCGAATCATTTGATTCAGAACGGGACTTCAATCCGAGTATGGCGAATCATTTGATTCAGAACGGCACTCCAATCCAAGTATGGCGAATCATTTGATTCAGAACGGGACTTCAATCCGAGTATTGCGAATCATTTGATTCAGAACGGGACTTCAATCCAAGTATGGCGAATCATTTGATTCAGAACGGAACTTCAATCCGAGTATGGCGAATCATTTGATTCAGAACGGGACTCCAATCCAAGTATGGCGAATCATTTGATTCAGAACGGGACTCCAATCCAAGTATGGCGAATCATTTGATTCAGAACGGGACTCCAATCCAAGTATGGCGAATCATTTGATTCAGAACGGGACTCCAATCCAAGTATGGCGAATCATTTGATTCAGAACGGGACTCCAATCCAAGTATGGCGAATCATTTGATTCAGAACGGGACTCCAATCCAAGTATGGCGAATCATTTGATTCAGAACGGGACTTCAATCCAAGTATGGCGAATCATTTGATTCAGAACGGGACTTCAATCCAAGTATGGCGAATCATTTGATTCAGAACAGGACTTCAATGCGTGTATGGTGAATCATTTGATTCAATACGGGACTTCATTGTGCATATGGCGAATCATTTGATTCATTATGGGACTTCAATGCGCATGTGGCGAATAAGTTGATTCATTATGGGACTTCAATGTGCGTATGGCGAATCATTTGATTCAGAAAGGGACTTTAATGTGCACTTCAGTACGCGTATTCACTTGATTTAGATTCCCCACCGGGAATAAAAATAATTCAGTAGAGGCAGGGATGCATAGTACACCCTGAGTATAGGTAATATACACTCTTAAAAATATCAGTGGTTCCACAAAGAACCTTGAACATCCATGGAACCTTTCAAATGCAGAAAAGGTTCTATATAGTAAAATATTTCTTCAAAATGGTTCTGTTCACTGAAAGATTCTTTGAGGAACCAAAAATGGTTCTTCTATGGTATCACTGCAAAAACACCCCTTTGGAGCCTTTATTTTTTAAGAGTGTACTACAGTGACTGTAGCTGCACTAGCCATGCCAAGGTCACTGATTTGATTTTCCTGGAACTCACATGATAAAATATACCTTGGTTGTAGTTGCTTTGGAAGTGTCTGCAAAATCAATAAATGTAATTATCGCCTTTAAAAAGTATAGCACCTTCAGAGACATCTACAGAATCTACTCATTTATTGACTACTTATATTTATCACAGACCTTGAATCAAAAGCAAGGTATTTGTGAATTGTTTTCCCAGAATGGTAACAAAGATGTGGAGAATTTGAAACAATCTCTTGAAACAGCAGGATTCAGACTGTGTATTGAAAGGCCAGCAGTGACTATTCAAAGGCACACACATTTCAAGGCTATGAGTTTTGAGTTCATGTTGAATTCAGTATGAAAAAGCTTGCAGTCACATGGATGAGAAAATGACGTAGCTTGATTTACACGTTTCCTTGAATATCTTCAAAATCACAATCCCATTATGACTTCAATTTATCCTTCAATCACAACTTTTCCCTCTCTATGTGACCTTGATGGAGAATTTACTGGAGTTACTGCAGTCTATCCATTTAGTTTCAATATGAGGCGTAAATATTTGTTCTGACAACGATGTCATGCGATTATGATTGTGAACTCAATTATTTTTGAGTTTAAACTATGCAAAATATGAAAGAACTGCATAAAATGCATGGTCAATAATTTAATTTTGAAAATAATGGATATTTTATAGCAACACAGTGTGAGCAGACAAGAGTCCAGATACTATAAAACCCTCAAGGGCAAATCCCAAATCCCATAAACATCCACAAAATAAAGAAATAAATTAATAGAAATGAGAATTTGATATGAATAACAAGGTCAATTCTGTTATGCACTGTTCAGACTGTAAAACTAAAGCAAACTAAACTAAACTAAAATGTGTTGTAATTAAAGCAAAATAAATATGGTCTGGTCAAGTTCATTACAGCTGTTGCTTAAAAAAATGAACAGTTATGGTAACACTTTAGATTAGGAAACACCTATTTACTATTAACTATTAAGAATATTCCCTCAATAAACTTGCTGCTTATAAATAGTTAGTAAGGTAGTTGTTAAGTTTAGGTGTTGGATTGGGTTAAGAGATCTAAAATATGATCATGCAGAATAAGGCATTAATACGTGCCTAATAAGTACTAAAAACATTTGTGATTACCATCTTTCAAAAAATTGTGATTTTAATTTTTTTATCTAATACACGTATGTACAAGCATAACAGAATTGCAGTGTGAATATACTGAATATATTTAATAAAAACTAGCCCTCCTATTCCTATTCTTCTGATGTAATGCAGTTCTTAACACAGAGGATGTTTAGGGAACCCAGCTGTGTTCTGTTCAGCCATTATTCAGAATCACACTGTGTATGAGCATTTACATACAGCCGGAATAATAAAACAGCACAGAAAAGTGTCCAGCAATCATACAGAGTCATTATAGCCTTATTATATTCAACAAACACTGAAAGTAAGCAATAAAATAATGTTATTTTTATGCTATGCTATATTACCCTGCTTTTAATGCCCTCATTTTTAACAGTGACATTTCTGTAAGACATTTCATTTACAGTTGTATCGTGTATTTAGTATATATTATAAAGCATGTTATGCACTCAATTTTATGTAGAGAAATATTTGTTTATCTAGGTGACTTACTGCCCATTTATATTTTATTTTAGATTTGATCGACTCCATATGTTCGTGTAAATATGTTAGCATATGTGCACAGAAGCCGAACATCACATAAGAGTTAAAGAGAGTCTCATGGGTGTTCAGGCATAATAAAAGATGCACAAAATGCTGCCTGGCCAAGATGTACATTTGCATTAGTTAAGCTGGCATCCTGAACATTTCTACTCAATATACTGTAAACATTGCAGAAAAGCATCTGGACAATCACAAAATGTGAATAACCAAAACAAAACTAAATGTTGTGACTGGTAGGGTAAATAATGCTAGAAATGTGCTGTTTTTAATTTACACACACCTTGCAGGATATGCTAAAAATTAATAAGTTTAACAAAGTAAGAGGGATCATGAAAACTGTGTTATTTTTTATTTAGTACTGTCCTGAAAACACTATTTAATATAACAGATGTTTATATATATATATATATATATATATATATATATATATATATATATATACTCCACAAGACAAAATATTAACTGAATTTATATAAATAACCCCGTTCAAAAGTTTACATACCCTTGAATCTTAGTACTGTGTGTCATTTCCTGGATGATCCGAGACTGGATGATTTGTGATAGTTGTTCATGAGTCCGTTGTGATCCATCTTTCCACACTGAGAACAATTGAGGAACTCATACATAACTATTACGAAAGGTGAAAACATTTACTGATGCTTAAGAAGGCAACACAATGCATTAAGAGCCAGGGGGTGTAAACTTTTGAACAGGATGATGTGTACATTTTTGTTATTTTGCTTACAATGTTTTTTACTTTTTTATTTAGTATTGCACTTCGAAAGCTACATAAATATTACATGTCTCCCAGAAGACAGTATAAGTAGAATTTACCCTGATCATTCAATTCAAAAAGTTTACACCCCCCGGCTCTTAATGCATTGTGTTGCTTTCTTGAGCATCAGTGAATGTTTTTATTTTTTGTAATAGTTATTTATGAGTCCCTCAATTATCCTCAGTGTGAAAAGATGGATCTCCAAAATCAAACATTCACTTTTGGAAAGGGTTCAAATATGCATATGCTGCTTTAAAACTAAAAAATGTGCAGGAGCTGGAGGATTTTTCTGAAGAACAGCAGGCAGCTGAACTGTGCAGGACAAACAAAGGACTGATGAACAACTATCACTAAACATAAAAACAGTCATGGATCATCTAGGAAACAACACACAGTATTAAGATTCAAGGGTATGTAAACTTTTGAATGGAGTAATTTTTATAAATTCAGTTTTTATTTTGTCTTGTGGAGTATATATAAACCTCTGTTATGTGAAATAGCTTGTTCAGGACAGTACTAAATAAAAATAACATGCAATTTTCACAATCCCTCCTATACTGTTAAAATTATTAACATTTTGCATATTCTGCAAGGTACTGTAAAGCTGCTTTGACACAATCTGTAGTGTAAAAAGTGGTGTGTAAATAAATAAACAAACAAAAAGAAATCAATAAAAAAAGAATAACCTATTCACTATAGTGATTTTTTTAAGGTTACATTTTCATAATGGTTTCTTATTATCATACAGGCAACTGAAGAAATCAATAATTTGATAAATAATAAAATAAAAAAAAATAAAAATTGAATTACCAAATCCCATTCGCAAGCTGCACTATGGTGTCAAAAGGGCTAATTTTATTGGTGTTAAAGGTGTCTGCTGTGTAGAATACATCAACACCTCATTATCAGTCCTTTTTAACACATTGTCTTTCCTCAGCATGACAAGAAGGTTGTATCTCGAACAAATCCTCACGCTAGAGTCTATTTTAAAGCAGCAGTTCTCCAGGGAGAAGGATTCTTGTTTGCCCGCAGCCCATTAAGATGGCAGTGGATGATCTGAAGTACTGTGTTTCGTTTTACTTCAGAAAACATGCAGTCTATGTGGCGTGTGGATTGTATGTGCACATATTTCAAATGGCAAGAGTTTGCACGTCTGTGACCACATCATTAGACCAAGAAACCTTCAGTCCGGCTTGTCTATAAGAGGAAAGTTTGGAAAAATTACAGTCCAAAGGAACAGTGTTTTATAAAGCAATAAGCTAAAGTGCGCATAAAGGGCAAGCTGAGCGCTTGAAACTCTCTTTAATGTAAAATCACTGTATAGTATGTATTAAAATGGCAGTGATAGCCTACAGTATTCTTAATGCATCATAGTACAACTCATAATGCCAAATAATACAACATAATCAGTAGTGTGTTCTTGTAAATAATTGTAGGCCACATGCAGTGTTCACACAATGTATTGATTTGCACCTTTGAGAGTTTATTTACCAAACACATGCTGTTATAAACGTGTCTCTTGATAAATAAACGCTGTAGGTAATAGGGTAGAGGCTCGCTAGCTGCTTCTTAATTACATCCCTTCAGTACTGATCTGTACTATCCATGTTCAATAAGTATGATTCTGAACTGGATCAAGGTAACACTGGAGGAATTCCTTCTAGACAACAATCGCACAGTGATTTATGAATTTGATTTATTTTTCAACAGTGTTGAGGGAACATTGGCTTATTTTGAACTGGGAATATTGATATTATGCAGGGAAATCGCCATAAGGCGTTTAAGTGTTCATTTTTCATATTTATGGCCAGAGTACAGAGACAAATATACACTGTATAGCTTCTTCCATTTGCTTCAGTTCAATTCTAACTGTATGTTTATAAGCCTATTAAGCTGAGTAAATCATTCAAGTTGCTAATTCAGAAAAGATGATCAGTGAAGCATGGGACGTGGTGGGACATACTAATGTGACAGGCATTTAGCAGAACAGGATTGTGATAAAAATCCACGACAGGCACAAAATCAAACAATAATGAATGATGAATGATTATTCATTCAGTTTAACAATAATCCACACACATTTATGTAGCTAAATGGAGACAAACAATATTGTTTTCAAACTATTTATAATAGAACATAACCTAAACCCTAACCATCAAAGAAAGGTAAGACTTCTGGGTCTCAATATGCATATAAAAAAAACAAAGCTACAGACATTTATTTCATGTACTGTAACAAGACATCTAACTGCATCTGAGTGCTTTTGAAGCCACGTGATCACAACAGACTCTTTGATATACTCTAGCATGAGTAGTAACTTTTCAGTTTTATATGTGAGTAGGGTATTAACAGATTGTTATTTTGCATCTAGACTTTTGACTAGTGTACTGACTGTTGCTTATTATGCCAAGAAACGCCCACAACCAGAAAAAGCCTGACCGACTGAGATGTTCCAACAACCAATTTATTAAACAGCCCGTTTATTTTATTTTTATGTGCCATTTAGGGCCAAGTTATTATAGCACAATAATATACTGGCATGGATAGTTTGAATAGGGGCACGCTAAATGGTTACACTGAAAACACTGCAGCAATAGCCAAAAATGTAGCACCAAATATACACGCACTGGCTACTTTATTAAGTACACTTTGCTAATAACAGTTTGGATCCCCATTTTGCCTTCAGAACTTCTTTAATTCTTGGTGGCAGAGATTAAACAAGGTGCTGGAAACATTCCTCAGACATTTTGGTTCATATTGACATAAAAGCATCAAGCATTTGCTGGAGATTTGTCGGCTGCACACCTATGATGGGAAACTCCTGTTTCAACACATCCCAAAAGTGCTCTATTGGATTGATATCTGGAGACTGCGGAGGCCATTTTAATAAAGTGAACTCACTGAGCTTTGTGACACAATGTGTTATCAAGATGGAAGTATTCATCACAAGATGGGCACACTGTGGTCATAAAGGGATGGGCATGGTCAGCAACAGTACTCACGTAGGCTGTGGCATTTAAACAATGCTCAATTGGTGTCCCAAAGTGTGCCAAGAAAATATCCTCCACACCATTACACCACCAGCAGCCTGAACCCTTGACACAACTTGGGATGGATCCATGCCTTAACATTGTTTACAGCAAATTCTGACCCTACCATCCAAATGTCGCTGCAGAAATTGAGACTCATCAGACCAGACAACCTTTTCCCAATCTTGTCCAATTTTGGTGTGCCTGTGTGAACTGTAGCCTCAGTATCCTGATTTTAGCTGACAGGAGTGGCACCTGATGGTCTTCTGTTGCTGTAGCCTATCTGCTTCAAGGTTTAACACATTCATAGATGGGCTTCTGCAAACCGTAATCATAACGAGTGGTTATTTGAGTTGCTGTTGCTCTTCTATCAGCTCAAACCAGTCTGGCCATTCTCCTCTGACCTCTGGCATCAACAAGGCATTTTCTGTAAATTCTACAGATGGTTGTGCGTGGAAATCCCAGTAGATCAGCAGTTCCTAAAACACGCAGACTCACATACTGTAAATTACCTTTCTTCCCCATTCTGATGCTCTGTTTTATCTTCAGCAGATCATCTTGACCTTGTCTAAATTCTTAAATGCATTGAGTTGCTTCCATAACTGACTGATTAGATAACTGCGTTAACAAGCAGTTGAACAGCTATACCAAATAAAGTAGCCAGCGTGTGTATCCAGGTTATTTTATTTCTGTGAGAGCGGACGCAGCCATTTGTAAATGTTTTGGGTCTAGTTTCCGGTGTCATCCTGTCACAAACCCTGTTTATGGTCTTGCGTCGTTCTGCCACCAGAGGTTGCGTACCATTCCATGGACTCTCACACGACACAGACTGTTACATATCACCCCGGACTACACTTCCCATGCTCCACCTCACTCATTACACACACTGCTGTAGCCAATCATGACCCGTATACATATGAGGGCATTATGATAATTCATTGCCAAGTATTGTATTACGTTTAGCACTCTCTGTGTCTGCGCAACTCTATGGAGCCATTTCCTAGTTTCCTGATTCTAGTCAAATCTTTTACCTAGTCTAATCATTTGTGTATTGATTCCCTGCCTGGTTTCTCTCGTTGTGTCTGCGTCACTGCCTGCCCTGGATCTCTCGCCTGTTTTGGATTTACCTTTCGTCTTGCCATTTTTGACTCTGTTTGCCCCTCATTTGGACTGCGTGTGCATGACATATAACAGTCTGTGTAGTGTGAGAGTCAATGGAATAGTACGGCAAATGTGGTGTAAATATGTGGTGTAAATACGCGATTGCAAGCATGCCATTTTAGCTTGTTTTTCGATCTCTCTTCTTTCAGCCCTTTCATCACGAGTCATGATTTTTCATAGGATTTGTTCCTAAGGATTCAACATCCTTAGTCCAAGATACCGAGATACCGATACTGAGATACAGAGAAAGCTTGTTATGTCTGGAAAGCGAAACATATGGAACTGTAATCATTACTGTGTGTGCGAAAATTATTACAAGTGCTCGCTGTTTTACCGCCTCTAGTGGATATTTCTGTTGGAACCTGCAGTGCTATGTACTTATTGGTATATATTTCACATCTCGCAAAAACAGGTACATTTTATCTCAAAGCAGGTAGATCTTACCATCATTTTTTAAAGAGCAGGTTACATGGAATTTTAAAGTGTCCTAATATTGTATTGGAGTCAGATAACATTGTAATTTTCTCAGAATATACATTTAATATCAGAATTATTTTTCAATGATTTTGAAACAATTCATTCAACTAATTCTGAGCTTAAGGTATGTAAACCCCTCCAATAGCTTCAGAACATTGTGTCATTTTTGGTCACTATAAGGTTTCAATGTAAAGAAAAGATCAGTCTGAACATTTTCAAAACATCTCCTTTTAAAGAAAAAAGTCATACAGGTTGGGAATGACATGAAAGCGAGTGAATAATGAACAAATTATGACTTCTGGGTGAATTATTCCTTTCAAGTCTGACCCACAGAGCTGAATGAGGTTGTTTACTTAGAAGATTCTGATGGTTACAAGACCCATGTGATGTCTAAACAGCAGTTCTATTACTTTAGTAGCACTGCAATATGAATGCAACCATTTAAAGCTCATTAGTTAGAGCTCAATTACATTTTAAACACTTTAGGCATATATGACAATGCAATAAAGCTGACTTACTGTAAATGAGATTTCTGGGAAGGCTTTGGGGCTGCACATTCCCTTTTATTACCTGCATTCATCTAAAATGAACATTAATGAGGATTCCATTTTACAGGCAGCAGGTTAGAAACTAACAAACAGAAACATTAACTATGATCCAAAAGTGAGATGCCTACCTAGACGGTGTTTTGCACTTCAGAAAAAGATCTGTTGGCTAATTTAGATTTTTAAGGTTCATATAGCACCCTACTGAATCTTGTTTTAGTTTGAGGGTGTTTGGTTTTGTTCTCAGAGTTTTCATTATCCTCTGAATAGGCTGAAGTAGGTGTTGGGAGTGACACAGGAGGGAGTTAAAGTTTCGGTTAATTGACCAAGCGGGCATGGTTATTGAACCATGCAATAATCTCAAAATGGCCAATTTACAAAGATACACCGCTATATCACTATTACACAGCATGACAGCTCAGTAGGTTTTGGAACAGATCTTGTGTCAACAGTCAACTCATTACAGGAGAACTGATGGTGATTTGAGAAAGAGAGAAGCAGACATGAAAACACAGAAGAGACAGACTTCATCTGCTTCCTTTGCTTTTGTTGTTTCCTTTCTGTCTTCTCGCCTTGGGCCACTGCTATTCTCCGGAGAGAGGGGCCAATACAGAAAATTACATGGTCAGTGCAATTCCGAGCCTTATTTAGGGGAATGATTGTTTATCCTGAAGACATATGAAGAAAGTTAAAAATGTAGGTGGGCAGAGTGAGAAAGAGAGAGAGAGAGAGAGAGAGAGAGAGAGAAGCAAGAATGCCATTAAAACTAGACTTGTGTGGAGGTTTGTGAACACCAGCATCCTCTGGGGCTGAGCACATACGGAGTGAATGAGAACAGAGAGACGCTGCTCATTAGCTGACATCTCAGAAATGGCCATCTCAATAGCCGCTTTAATACGAGGTGATGAGCTGTCAGATCGGACATACTCCACTGTCCAGTAGCACTAATGGACTGTGAAACATCCCTACAGACCTCCGCCTGCTGAGAGAGAAACATACATCTGATATCTAATAACCCTGCGCAAATCACCAGAGCATGAGAAGGTTCCTTCAAATAACTGTCAGTTCTCTTTTTTCATGTCGTGTTTATGAAGAAAAGGTTTCAAGGAGGGCAAAAAGCCTTTGCGTATGATGAAACCAAGTGCATACAGTATGTGAAAATGTGTTACAAATGTTTTCACTGATGTGTTTTCCATGCAAAAAATGGCTCTGACTGGCAATCTTATCCAATGGCATCATGATGCACAGGTTTTAACCAAGTCAGAATTTGATGGTGGGACCAATATAGGTAGGATATGGGCTTGACATGGGTTTGTCCATGGGTTCCATGTCAGACCTATCTGATTTAGGCCACACTGCATGGAAACAACAAAGATTCAACATGCACACACTGTGCTGATGAAGACAATAATACCTTCTGTATAATGCAGTATCTCTGAAACTGTGTTCTACCATTTAGAAACCAATTTAACAGTGTAAATGGTCACAAGGTGCTGAGAAACCTTCCATCACCAGCCACAAAGTTGAAGAAACTTCGTTATTTTCCAGGTTTAAAGGGTTACACCACCCCAAAATGAAAATTTTGACATTAATTACTTACCCCCATGTCGTTCCAAACCCTGTAATTGTGTTCGTCTTCAGAACACAATTTAGGATATTTTGGATGAAAACCAGGAGGTTGTAAGCATGATTTGCCATACACGCTTTAAAATCCTGCTCTGAATCAAATGATTCACTATACGTGCTTTAAAATCCCGTTCTGAATCAAATTATTCACTATACGCGCTTTAAAGTCCCGTTCTAAATCAAATTATTTGCCATACACGCTTTAAAATCCCGTTCTGAATCAAATGATTCGCTATACGCACTTTATAGTCCCGTTTTGAATCAACTGATTCGTGGTACACGCTTTAAAGTTCCGTTCTGAATCAAATGATTTGCCATACACGCTTTAAAATCCTGTTCTGAATCAAATGATTCGTCATACGTGCTTTGAAGTCCCATTCTGAATCAAATGATTTGCCATACACGCTTTAAAATCCCGTTCTGAATCAAATGATTCTCTATACGCGCTTACAAGTCCCGTTTTGAATCAACTGATTCGTGGTACGCACTTTAAAGTTCCGTTCTGAATCAAATGATTCATCATACGCACTTTAAAGTTCCGTTCTGAATCAAATAAATCGCTATACACGCTTAGAAGTCCCATTTTGAATCAACTGATTTGTGATATGCACTTTAAAGTCCCGTTCTGAATCAAATGATTCGCTATACACACTTCAAAGTCCTGTTCTGAATCAAATGATTCGCTATACACACTTCAAAGTCCCGTTCTGAATCAAATGATTTACTATATGCGCTTAGAAGTCCCGTTTTGAATCAACTGATTCGTGGTACGCACTTTAAAGTTCCGTTCTGAATCAAATGATTCATCATACGCACTTTAAAGTTCCGTTCTGAATCAAATAAATCGCTATACACGCTTAGAAGTCCCATTTTGAATCAACTGATTTGTGATATGCACTTTAAAGTCCCGTTCTGAATCAAATGATTTGCTATACACACTTCAGAGTTCCATTCTGAATCAAATGATTCGCCATACGCACTTTAAAGTCCTGTTCTGAATCAAATGATTCACTATACATGCTTCAAAGTCCCATTCTGAATCAAATGATTCACCATACATGCTTTAAAGTCCCTGTTCTAAATCAATGGATTCACAATACGTGCTTTAAAGTCCCGTTCTGAATCAAATGATTTGCTATACACACTTCAGAGTTCCATTCTGAATCAAATGATTCGCCATACGCACTTTAAAGTCCTGTTCTGAATCAAATGATTCACTATACATGCTTCAAAGTCCCATTCTGAATCAAATGATTCACCATACATGCTTTAAAGTCCCTGTTCTAAATCAATGGATTCGCAATACGTGCTTTAAAGTCCCGTTCTGAATCAAATGATTTGCTATACACACTTCAGAGTTCCATGCTGAATCAAATGATTCACCATACGCACTTTAAAGTCCTGTTCTGAATCAAATGATTCACTATACACACTTCAAAGTCCCATTCTGAATCAAATGATTCACCATACATGCTTTAAAGTCCCTGTTCTAAATCAATGGATTCGCAATACGTGCTTTAAAGTCCGGTTCTGAATCAAATAATTTGTGAGCCGATTGGAGCGCTTCGAACAGTGAATCATTTTGCAACGCAGTGGTTTACTGATTCAGAGTTTCAAAAAGCTGCGTTGATACTGCGTTCTTTGCTTGCTTTCTCTATATAATTTATTAGTTGTTTGAAAAGAAATCATTGCAATTTATAGACCTAATTTACAATGTTTAATTGTGATCACATTAGACTTAGTATCTTAGTATTTTAATACGATGGAAACTATCTTAAATGGTGCTACGGTGACGCAGAGGAGACAAATTATTGAATAAAATCGTGATTTTTGTTTTCTTTGTGTACAAAAAAGTTTTGTCTTAGCTTCATTATGGTTGAACCACTGATGGCAAATGGACTATTTTGACGACGTCTTTCATACTTTTCTGGGCCTTGACATTGCTATTTACCTGGCAGTCAACAAGACAACCACAAAGCTCCCGGTTTTCATCCAAAATATCTTAAATTGTGTTTGTGAGACAAACTAAACTTTTACGGGTTTGGAACGACATGGGGGTAAGTGATTAATGTCAGAATTTTCATTTTGGGGTGGAGAATTCATGGATGACAGGACACATTCAGCTCTATAAATCCTCCTCAAGGATCCTTAGAAATAAGTGGCTGAAGTTTATTTTTAACAAGATCCCTGATGACTTCAGTCTCATCTTAACAATTTAGTGACAAGTGGTGGATATGACATCTGTCATGCTTTGCAAAGATGCTGTAGACCAAAGGTAACCGACCCTGCTCCTCAAGAGCTACCTTCCTGCAGACTTCAGCTCCAAACCTGCCTGTTGTTTTTATGATTAGTTGTTTCAGGTGTGTTTGATTGGGGTTGAAGCTAAACTCTACAAACCTGCGTGCTGTGTGTAAGTGTTAGTATTCATTTCACATGCAAAGTATTTAGCCAATCATAACAGTGTTTATTCATATATACACCGCATCCTAACCAGACACGACACCGCAACATGCAATAAAAGGCATCTTTTCTGTGTGAGATTTTGTGTTAACCAGCTGTGACACTTTTAGTTTCTGAGATGTTGTGGATGATAGCTCAGGTGATTGTGTTTTGTATAATTTGAAATTGGTTTTATTTGAGTTTGAATATAATTTTGTGTGACTTTAACAGCCATCATGTAGGAGACTATGAATAATTTACCTCAGATCTTTAAAGCAAACAAGAATGTTCAAACCCTTGTAAACAAAGTATATTCATGACAATTTTTGTACCAGTCAATAAGTGAAATGTATTTTCAACGCTGAATAATTTGAATTCACACATATACATTTAGTTGTTAGCACAATTTTGTTGTGTTTTGTAGTTTCAGGCAGAGTCATTGCTTGTTGCTGGAATCTTATCAAATTGTGTCTGGTTAGAGAGAGGTTGTAAAACGGTCCTGAATAACTAAATTAGCACTTTTTAGTGCAAGAGACCTTGATTAAAGTAGACATAAAGTAGGAATTTTAATTCAAGAATACTGAGTACACAATGTAAAGGCAAACATTCTGCAGCTCCTAAACATTTGCAAAGGCTTGACATCCAGCAACACATTACCGCTGCATTATGCCAAAACCACTACGCCAATGACCAGTGGAAACGAGAGGATGTCTCATTAGTGCTGTGGTGGGAGAACAGGGTTTCTAGAGAGAAGATATTTCTGTCAGGGTTGTATAATTCATCTGCAGTGCTGCTATGCGCCGTTATGCTGAATGAGAGCAATTAGCTGAAACTATAGAGTCTGTTACTCGTCACCCATATAACTAAAGACCTGACCAAAGACAGATGAGAGAATGTGGAATGAATGGCTCGTTTTCACTGTGTGTCTGTGAGCATGTCATTATATTGCAGAACTATACTGAATTTCCTCTTGCTTCTTTTTCTTGTTTAAAACTTCCTGCAATTAATTCAGCTCAATCTGCTTAACACACAGGCTTTTTTATGGGTAGACAATTTCAGCCTTAGGTTTGTAATTTATTTTAGTTTGTATAAATGTCTCCTTTAAAGCTGCAATATACAATTTCAAATGCTCTTTTTGGTATGAACATACATCATTTACTGTTATAAAGTGTTCAACAAGGGTGACACCATTGTAAAAACATTGATTGGTCCTAGCACTGGTGTGTCCTTCGGGAAATGTAAATATAGTACTGAATAGGTTTTTCTGGGACGACATTGCTTTGAAATACAGCGGCATACGAACGTTTGGGAACCCCTTGCAGAATCCGTAAAAATGTGAATAATTTTTTACAAAATAAGAGAGATCATACAAAATATATATAAATGTCCACAAGACAAAAAATAGCTGAAATTATTGACCCTTGGTTCTTAATACTGTGTGTGGTTACCTGGATGATCTAAGACTGTTTTTTTGTTTTGTGATAGTTATTCATGAGTCCCTTGTTTGTTCTGAACAGTTCAACTGAGCACTGTTCTTTAGAAAAATCCTTCAGGTCCTACAGATTCAAAGCATATTTTGCATGTTTAAACCCTTTCCAGGAGTGTCTGTATGATGTTGAGATCCATCTTTTCACACTGAGGACATTTGAGGGACTCAAACACGACTATTAAAAAAGTCCAAACATTCACTGATGCTCCAGATTGAAACACAATGCATTAAGAACCAGGGGGTAAAAACATTTGGAATTTGAAGATCAATGTAAATTGTACTTAATTTGTCTTTCAGGAAACATGCAAGTATCTTCTGTTGCTTCTGAAGGGCAGTATTAAATGGAAAACAAAATGATATTTCAACAAAATTAGAAAAATTGGGACAAAAATCTGGAAAAATCTTCATTCTGTTCAAAAGTTTTAACCCCCTGGCTTTTAATACATAGTTTTTTCTTTTTGGAGCATCAGTGAATGTTTGAACCTTTTTTAATAGTTGCATATGAGTCCCTCAGTTGTCCTCAGTGTGAAAAGATGGATCTCAAAATCATACAGTCACTGCTGGAAAGGGATCAAATATGCAAAAGATGCTGGAAAACTGAAGAATCTGTATTCTTGAAGTATTGTATTACCTGAAGTATTTTTTCTGAAGAACAGGGCTTAGTTTAACTGTTCAGAACAAACAAGGGACTTATGAACAACCATCACAAAAAAAAAAAAACAGTCGTAAATCATTTTGTGTTGTGGACTATAAGTAAACATCTTTTATGTAAAATATCTGACTGTACTAAATGAAACATAACATGCAATTTGTATGATCTCTCTTATTTTGTTAAAATTATTCTCATTTTCACACATTCTGCAAGGGGTTTACTAAGCTTTCGCATGCCACTGTATGTATTGTGCTATACAAATAAATTGCAATTGAGCACATGATCAAGATTCACATAAAGAACATGGCTCAGATTCTGGATAAGCCATCAATTGAAAAAAACAATACTATGGTATTTATTTATCAAAACTATGTATTCATGTTATTACATAGCTATTACATACTGTAGTTACTATCGATACATATCAGAAACAGTGTAAGTAGCTTTCTGTCTGTTTGTTTTTGATGAGAACATAATACAATGAATAATACAAAGTCGCCACCGTTTATCATGTAGTTGAAATATATTTTAACAATAGATGTTACAATGGACAGTTTGCCATAGATAGATAGATAGATAGATAGATAGATAGATAGATAGATAGATAGATAGATAGATAGATAGATAGATAGATAGATAGATAGATAGATGATCACTGCTTTGCATTGTTAATATGCATTAATAATGTAATCATGAATATTAATATTTAAACACTCATATGCTAATGGACTCTTGTAATCACAAAACGCATGTAGGAGTCAGTAGTAGGATTTGGACAAGATCCCTGTGTTAACACAACACTGGAGGGATTGACGTGTTCAAATCCCTGTATTGGCTAACCTTTCCATGCAGCTTTATTATTAATATCGTGCACATCTAATATTGTGCCACCAGAGGCCTTCCCCAGTTTGGCCCCTTATGAATATTGGGTGAGGGTGACTTTCAGGCCACGGCTCTGACAAATAAAAAAAATAAAAACATTTAATCTACAAATCAATACTACCTATTACTTAAACTAAGAAGTAAAGCAAAAGAATACGAATAGCCGTGGTTCAGCACTTAGAGGAAAAGTACTAATCAAAGCTGGCAGCTCTAGAAAATACACAGACTGATGCTGGGTGTGTGTGTGTTTGACTTTAGTTGAACATGTGTACGTACAATGTCAACATCTGCACCACAGAGCCTTCAGTCTTTTAGCATTTAATGCGAATGTGAATCATTTATGGAGCCCTGAAGTTCCGCTGGAGCTCTAATTTATTCATCAGCGATCCCCAAAATACACACTTCTTTTTGAATTTTCAAAGCGCTCTCTTGAGAGAGGACAGGCAAATGAAAAGAGGGGGCAGAGAGGGAGGTTTGGAGAGAACACTGCTTGTTGATACAGCACATCCTACACACACACACACACACACACACACACACACATACACAATAAAGACGGCACATATTTCAAGATAAAGCACCAAACATGTCAGCATACATCACCATAGTGGTGAGATGCAACACAACAGCCTTAAACGAACACATACAAACATACAGTTATTTTTTCCCACATTCCCTCCCTAGTGATCAAGCATAAGTGCATAATAAACACAAAATTAGGTTTTTATGCTAATATAACTGCAAAGTGAGGAAAACTAGATTTTGCACTAATGTGCTTTTTCTTGCAAAACTCACAACCAACGGTTGCCAGGGCATTGCTCTCTGGTTTCTAACTCTGGAGTTGCTAAGGTGGTTGCCATTACTGGGCCAAATCCTCAATTTTCTATGATTCTAGTCCCACCTATTTTATCATCTCTCAGGCGAAAATTTTGGTCAAAACACTTTCAGAGAAAATAATCATTGGCAATTTCTTGCAACCTGAATGTCAGCGATCGTTGCTGATGTGGAGGTATTCAGAAGTCATATTTCATGCAAATGAATGGTGCATTATGTACTGTTGTAATTTATATCAAACACCCCCAGTGTGTTATAGCGGCAAAAACTCTGATTCCAATTATTTTTAATTAGTATTTGGAATCAGATTACTTGTACCGTCAGTACATCTCATTAGTAAACATATTTTCAAAAGCTAAGGCCAATTACATAGCCCACCAATAACATTAGAGCATTAAGGCAAAGAAACGCCCATTGAACCAACAACACAGCCACTTGGCTTAGTGATGCTTGCCTGAGCAAACACTGTTAAATATCATAAGACCAGACAGAAGACCTCAGTTTCAGTTAATGTGGAATATCCATTGCAAATCAGCTATGCATCAGTAAACAAAATACAAAATACACTGACTTTAGGCGACGCAAATAAGCAAGCCATATTTCGGCTACATTTCCATCATTATAGGAAGGCGAATGTAATATACTTCTTTTTCAAGGACTTATTAGTGTTGCCACCGGGAGTCAATTTCAAATCCATTTCGCAGGCAGCTATGGCATCTTTAAAGGTGCCTTTCTCACCTCTCTACAAACCAGGCAGAGGCTTAATATATTACACAGCATGAGCTTTCACTTTAACCGGCAGAAATATCAACCTCAAATATAGCACCGCTGCAGAGAGCATGTGTTTGAACAGACAAAATTTGCAGAGAAACCTCCAACAAACATTAGCCTATTCTATTCATCTTCTAATCCACAGAGAGCACCTAATGCAATTCTCTTGAAGAGAATCTAGGACTAGGATTCAAAGATATCCTTCAGCACCAGAATATTTCACAGATGTATTATTTGTGACAGGAAGTGCATTAAATTTAATCTTTTCCAGTCTTCCCTGTTGACTATTTGCAGTCTGGAGGACATCAAAACACGGAGGTGTTCCTGAAATTTGTGCACAGCTAAGGTTATTTCCTCCAGTTCAGCTTTTTCAATAGGTCATCCCTTCAGACTCAATGAGATTATGAAAATATCAGAACATATTATGGCAGGATCTAGACATGGCCATATTGATTCCCAGCACAATATTCTTTGAGAGTGAGAATTCATGATAAGTTACTGTCTATTTTCAGAACTTCTGACATATTCCATAATGACAGACCAGTGATTGTGTTTTGTATACTACAAAACTGGATAATATAAAAGTTTGAGTATCATTTTGTGTGACTTCACTCTTAAAATAAAGGTGCTTCCTGATGCCATAGAAGAACCTTTTTTTTTTTTGTCTAAATGGTTCCATAAAGAACCTTTAACATCAGAAGAACCTTTCTGTTCCACAAAAGGTTCTTTGTGGCGAAAGAAGGTTCTTCAGATTATAAAAAGGTAAGAAAGAGATGGTTCTTTAAAGAACCTTTAACTGAATGGTTCGTTGTGGAACCAAAAATGGTTCTTCTATGGCATCACTGTGAAGAACCTTTTAAAACAGTGTATGAATATTTTACCTCACATCTTCAAAGCAAACAAGAATGTTCAAACTGTAAACCCCTTAGTAAACAAAGTATGGGCACCACGGGTGGATCTGCAGTTACACTTTTAAAAAATAAACGTTCTTTATTGGTTTTATGGTTCCATGAAGCACCTTTAACATCCACTGAACCTTTCCATTGCACAAACGGTTCTTTATAGTGGAAAAAATTTATATATTTTATGAACTGTTCACTGAAAGGTTCATTGGGGATCCAAAAAAATCATTCTTCTATGGCATTACTGTGAAAACTCCTTTTTGAAACCTTTATTTTTAAGAGAGAAGAGAATAACCCTTCTGCTGCAGATTGAAGCAATCAGAAATTCAAGCAATTGTGGAGTGTTAAGAGGCTCATATCTGACGATTTTTGGTGTTGCACCCATAAACATAACTCTGAAAAGACTTCAGGCTGAACTGAAGCAATCTGTGGTAAATATTTTGAAATGTTAAGGCTGGCTGAAGAACTTTGATAATATGAAATAATATCAACACTGAAGGCAATTTCAGGTAAGGACATACTACTGCCAGAAGCGCAGTGGAAGAGCGAACATCACAGCTCCAATCTCTCTGGATGATGTGTAGTGGTAATGTGTAAAATGTCTAACTTTCAAATTATGGAGTATTAGATTTTTTATCAGTTACTTCAGCTGAAGCATCTAGGTATCCAGGTATAAATCACTTTTTTATTACCTGTGTTTGAACAGCTTCTAGGAAAATTTAAAAAACAAGGACTTAGACTTCCTAGAATGTCTATGAAAGCCTGTAGGTGGATTTTTATGTGAAGGACTCAAGGTGAAGGACTCCACATCCATTGTATGACACATGAAATGAATGCTTACTGTATAATGTTCAGGAATAATTCTGAAAGAGCCATTCTGTACTGAAACATCAGTATGTCATGCAAAGAAAAGGGACTCATTCAAACTGTCTCACATAACCAGATTTATATTGTCTACAGTCTCAAATATCATTTATAATCAAACTATCATAACAGTGTAATTTTAATGACCTCATCTGTCCACACATCTACACTATGATCAGATGCTTTCTTAACTGCTATTTTCTCACCGCTATCAATTATTGAGATGAAAGCACACAGTACATATTTATATTTACATGTTCATCTAAACGTCACTCTCTGCAGTGTATATTACAAAAGTTTTTCTTTATTTCTAGGCAAAGAATGAAAAATGACTTCATTGTGAGTATATCGGGGCACTGAATCATTTTCAGTCTCTTGTAGGTTATGTGTTTATGAGTGCAAGGTTATTATTTTATGCTATTTGTGCAGCAGCAGTATGTCTTAAATACTCAGAGCACCGTATTGCCATATGTTTTGGCAGTAGCAAGTTCTGTACTTCCTTGCAGCAGCAGCAGCAGCAGCAGCAGCAATAATCTACAATTTTCAGAGTTCCTCTGAAACGTTCCCCAGCTCCACCTGTATAGATCTGCTATGGGTTATTTTATGCTATTTGTGCAGCAGCAGTATGTCTTAAATATTCACAGCATCGAATCGCCATATGCTTTGGCAGTAGCAAGTTCTGTAGTTGTTTGCAGCTGCAGAAATAATCTACAACTTTCAGAGTTCCTCTGAAACCCTCCACCTTCCCCAGCTCCACCTGTTTAGATCTGCTATGGGTTATTTTATGCTATTTGTGCAGCAGCAGTATGTCTTAAATACTCCCAGCACTGTATCGCCATACAGATCTGGCCATTAAAAATGCGTCTATTTTCACGCGGCAATTCGGCACGCGTGGCCAAGCGTCGGCCTGCAGGGGCTTTTTCAGATTTTTTTAAAACGTTGTTGCGCTTCATATAATATCCACCAGGTGGCGCAAGGAACAACATTTTGTGGCCAAACCCTGCACAAAGAGGGCTATTTGGACAGTATTTGTTATGTCTGTTGTTTCAATATCTGGCGCCATAATCGGTAATTCATTCTGTATGTAACGGCAAAGTATTTATAATTTCGTTTCCTTATTAAGTTAATTTAGAAAAAATTTTTTGGAGCATTTTTGTTCATTAAACGTAAGCTTTTTGTTTCTTAAAGACCAAGCGGCAGACAGTGAGTTGACCTACTCTGTGTTTCAATTTGCCTTCTCAAATCACGAATTGGCTAAAATAAAATCCATAGATGTAAAATAAAAGATATAAATAATAATAGATATAAATATGCGCTATTAGGTGCATATCCAATCGTTTGTGCGAGAGTGCAAAACACATTTTTAGGACATGAAGGCTCAAGCTAGATCAGTTACATTTTTTTCAGTGGAAAATATTTAACCGTTATTTTTTGTCAGACATGATAAATAAATATGTAGAAAGACTTAAATTACTACTCAACGAAAAAAACAAACAAATAGAAAACAAAAACTGTTTTTATTATGTAGCTAGTCCGTAGAGATGCATTTCTCTCTAAAGGCGCGCGTCCAACGAGGATATGAGGAGGACTGTTAACTGCATCATCACTGACTCAGAAAACAGTAGTTTCTAAATAAATAATTAAAATATCTCCTTACTATTAGACAGTCATGGTATTTACTTTTGCCAGTGTTTTGTGGTAAGCTTTAAACACGGAACCCTTCCAAGCTGTGCTGAACGTGCGCTCAATGCTGCTGACAGGACCGTCCGAGCCACTCTTGAAAGTCATGGTAGCCTGGTCTCGTTTTTCCCCCAGCGCTGCAATTTTTTTTTAAATCACCACTGAATGTCTAAAATATAATTTTAGCCTGCATTTGATCTTTGACGGACTAAAATGCAGGGCTATAATACGTCTTAAAAGTGGAACATGGAAATATAATGGATGTACTGCGAAAAAAGTTTTATACTCGACATTGTTTCCAAATGGTTAAATGTGAGATTCTGGAAATGAGAATTAAATTTAGCGTGAACGGTCGGGTCGGGAAGAAAATTATTCTAAGTGGGTATATATAGGCTATATATTCTAAGGGTGTATATATATAGTTAGTATATAGCGGGAGTGGGTGGAGGCGGAAGAAAATGGGAGCGGGACTAGAAAAGCACTTTGTTACAGCCTATAGACTATTCAGATACTTCAACATCAAATAAAAAGTTATTCATAAGCAGGATTAGTTTCATTATTGTTTTCTTTTCTTTTTTCCTGATGAACTTTTATTAGACTGCATTGTCCCCAACCGACAACCGATGTCGTTAAGTTATTATTAACCGACAAGATTGTGTTAAACGGGAGTTGAGAAAGTTGAAAGTGAGGGACAGACGCATCCTCCACTGGGCTGGCAGATCCAGCTATTTTAGGCTACTTTGAATTTAGAGTTAATAAGGTAGTAAGTTGCATTGTCCGATAAAAAAAAAAAATTATCAGAACTATCAGCACAGTATATAACACTAATCTATCAGCACAGTATATAACACTAATCTGGGGTGCGTTTCCCGTACAACGACATAACTCGCTGGTTAACCTCCATAGTACGATGCATCGTTGTGGAAACGAACTAGCTAGTCACGAGTGTTTCCCGAACATGGTCGCATCTCTGTCGTTTGAACCACATTAGTTCAACAACTTAGGGCCGTTGTTAATGACGTCACCGAGTAATAACTTCTGCTATTTAACTGATTAGGGTCTCTCAAAAATGCAGCTATATTGAACATGGCACCTAATGACTAATTTACTATTTTTGTTCCCTGTCATTTCGCTTTATTTGATGTTTGATTCATTGCGCGTTCCCTCAGGCATTTGTGCACATGCACACTATTCATAAACAACGCTTACAGTATAAAGGACGCACAAAAATACATAGAGTAAAACGCATTTATTTTTAGATAAAATTGAGGATATAGATTGTACTGCGTGTTAGCTTGCAAACTGTGACCAAGAACATAATTTATTTAGCCCACATGTCTTACTAAGAAGCAACAATGCTTCTAACCACAGGTCAAGAGCTGTAGTTCCAACCAAGTAAGTTTGTGACGCTGTTTGCGAATGTTCGTTTGAACTCTGGTGTTGGGAAACACCCATTCGTTGAACTATGTTGGTAACGACGGAACTTGCGACCATAGTTGGCTAACGATGCTTTTGGGAAACGCACCCCTGGTTGCACAATAGAAAGAAATATGCAAACACTAGCCATGAGCCGTGTCAATTTCAACACAAAAGTTTAAAGATCAGTCAGTTTTTTTTTGTTTTTTTTTTCCAGTTATCTTAAAAGTAGTAGTTAATGAGGCCATCAGGCAGTATAGGAGCGAAATGTTTATGAATAGCCGAATGGGGGTGGACCGGTCTTTCTTTGAAAACGCTATTGTAACAGAAACTGCTGCCCCATACATTAGGGAAAACATCGGAGCACATCACCGTTTTTTCCAGGACAATGACCCGAAGCACACTGCTGCAGGCAGACTCATTGAACAGGGTATAAACTGGGTTAAGACTCCCGCCGAATCCCACGACATGAATCCCATTGAATGGTGTGGAATGCTCTGATAGATTATATTCGAAAAGTAGCAAAACCAACTACAAAGTCTGACTTAATTGATGCCATAAATAAATTCTGGTTCGAGGAACTTACAGCAGTGGCATAAACATGAGTTTAATGCATAAACAAACTTACGTGACCATAGTAACCCAGGATTATCAGAGATAGGTTTATTAATATTTTATTTTGAGTTAAGAAATTATTATATTAATTGTTATAGAAATTAATACAATATTAAATAATTATATAGGCGATTCTGTATATGCCAATGCTGTCTGTGCGCGATTTAGACAGCATTCACAAGTGTATCATGAATAAATATTACATGTACTTCAAATTAAATAGCCCTACAAGAAACATTTCATGCATCCGACACAGTCTTGTCCTTTAACTTATCCTCTTTTTTTCCGGATTATTCGTTTATATTCGTTATATTCACCTTCATTTTGATCTCTTTACATAACATTCTGGGCTGCATTTCCCGATATCGATTAATCTTAGCGCTTAAGAGCATTTTCTACGAGTCATTTTGCGAACGTTCGTTATTGTTTCACGTGCGTTTCCCAAAAGTGCACTTAACACAATTGCAAATTGCAATTAATAGACAAATCATTGAAGAGTGAATTATTCACGTAGTTTCATTTGGAAATAATTTAATCTTCACATAAAATAGGCCTACATTCCTTCTATTAACTGAAAGTCTTTTTTCTGTGTTTGTATTAATATTATTATAATTATCATTATTATTACTATTACTAATATTATTATTATTAGCCTGTTATTTTTGTATATATTTTTATTTTCGTTTATATTCGTTTCCCCCCCCCTTAATTTGGCTCTCTTTACTTAACGTTCATGTAAATTATTCTGTAAATGCTTGACATATGCTATATGACTGATTTTTACTGGAATGTAGTTTAAAGGTTGAATTGAACATTTTATTTTGTTTCCTCTAATTAATAGACTAGACTATATAAATACTAAACTGTTTTACTGAGGAATGAATCATTCACGTAGTCTCATTTGTAAATGAAAACATGCTCATTTATCGTCACACACCGGAATAAATACAATCAAAAAGTCAAAACTTTATTGGCATAATTGTCAGGCGTTAAAAATAAATAGCCCTAACCAGTTATTGGAATAATAATAACCTAATAATAATAATAATAAATATTAAGTGATTTAGAGCTATCTACTTTTTTCTTTATTGTGAATCGCTTAACCTAAATAACTTTCTGTATATGTTATTTGCCATATATTTAGCAAATATTGTAAATGACAATTATGCCAATAAAGTTTTGACTTTATGATTGTATATATATATATATATATTAAATTCAACCTATAAACTGCATTCCAGTAAAAATCCCAGCCATATAGCATAATCAAAGCTTTAATGGCATGTCAGCATTTATCATTTAGATTCAGAATGTTAAGAGATCGAAATTAAGGGGGAAATAATGAATATAAACGAATAATAAATTTATTACAGAAAAAAAGAGGATCAATTAATGGATAAGACTTTAGGATGCATAAAATGTTTCTTGCAGGGCTATTTAATTTGAAGTACTTTATGTAATATTTATTCATGATAAACTTCAGCTCCATCTGTATAGATCTGCTATGGGTTATTTTATGCTATTTGTGCAGCAGCAGTATGTCTTAAATACTCACAGCACCGTATCGCCTTATGCTTTGGCAGTAGCAAGTTCTGTACTTGCTTGCTGCAGCAGCAGCAATAATCTACAGCAATAACCAACAGCAGCAGCAGTGTAGCAGATCTATTCTGTCAAGACCTAATACATTAACATTGTCATATCCGTTACCATGCTAAACTTTTCAGAGAGTTGTTATGACAAAATTATTCTTTCAGCAATTCCGAGGAAGTTTCCAACCCAACTTTGGATCTTAAATCTACAGTATTACTATTTCACACATTCAGACTTCTGTTGCATGTCTTTGCGTGTAACATCCTTGTTGAGGCTAACTCAAAGCGTTAACCTTCAAAGAGCTCACTGACCTTTCTTTAGCAGTACAGGCCTTGACCTTTCCGTACAGTGAGTGTGGGTTAACATCAGCACAAAGAGATGCAAACCAGCTCCGGCAGAAAGGCCAAAGGCCATGAAGATGCTCTCTAAAACCTTATTAACCTTAACTACATAAATACTTTATGGATAATGAATGCACAGACTCATCTGAGCTGGCTTTAATTGAATACAGTGCCGTCTGTACTGCAGTTCACATCAGTTCAGCTGAGAGCTGAGTAAAAACTGATGAGTAGGTTTGTGGTTTTATGTTATAAACAAGAGTGGGGGGCAAAGAGATTTCATTAACTATTAATGAAATGTAAGCTGACATTAACCTGCTTTTTACATGGCAGCTCACTAAATAAATTAATAAATGAACATACTATATTAATTTGAGTAGAATTTTTGTATTATGTGTAAAAACAGTGCAGATTGAACACAATGAAGCATTTCAAAGAGCTTGTCACGGGAGAGATAGAGGAGATCTGGGTCCAAAATGCAGGGAGTATATTTAATAACAATAAACACAAATAAACAGAACAAAACAAAACCAAAAGGCCAACATGGCACAACACAACTAGAACTGGGCAAGATACACAAAACAGGGAACACGATCAAGAGCAGGGATCCGGCACACAGAGACACACATACCAATACAGGAAAACAATGCAGACTCAACAGGGTGGTGGGCGAGTGGAGATTATAAAGACAATGGTGATTGTGAACAGCTGTGGATGTGATGAGTGCTGATGACAAGGACAGGTGATAACAATTAGGAAGTGCAGTGCAGGGAACAGCGACCTCAGGTGGCTGAGGGAAACCCCACAGCCCAGATCGTGACACTACCCCTCCCCTACGGAACGGCTCCCAGACGTTCCCTGAGGCCAAAAACAGTCTGGAGGGAGGAGGAACGGGGGAAGGTGAATCAGGGGGAGGGATGGCGGGCCAGGCCCGTGCAGTGGAGGAACGCGAGCCGGCCTAGCCGCCAGAGGAACGTGAGCTGGCATAGCCGCCAGAGGAACGCCAGCAGCCACCGCCGCGTCCGGCACAGAGAAAGCGGTCACCACCACGTCAGGAACAGAGAAAGCGGTCACCGCCGCGCCAGGAACAGAGAGAACGGTCACCGCCGCGTCAGGAGCAGAGAGAATGGTCACCGCCGCGTCCGGAACAGAGAGAACGGTCACCGCCGCGTCCGGAACAGAGAGAGCGGTCACCGCCGCGTCCGGAACAGAGAGAGCGGTCACCGCCGCGTCCGGAACAGAGAGAGCGGTCACCGCCGCGTCCGGAACAGAGAGAGCGGTCACCGCCGCGTCCGGAACAGAGAGAGCGGTCACCGCCGCATCCGGAACAGAGATAGCGGTCGCCGCCGCGTGAGGAACAGATATAGCGGTCGCCGCCACATCGGGAACAGAGATAGTGGTCGCCGCCGCATCAGGAACCAAGATAGCGGTCGCCACAGCGTCAGGAACAGAGATAGCGGTCCCCGCCGCTTTGGGAACAGAGATAGCGTTCACCGCCGCATCAGGAACGGAGATAGCGGTCGCCGCCGCTTCGGGAACAGAGTGGGCGGACGCCGCCGCATCGGGAACAGAGATAGTGGTCGCCGCCGCGTCAGGAACGGAGATAGCGGTCGCCGCCGCGTCAGGAACGGAGATAGCGGTCGACGCCGCGTCAGGAACGGAGATAGCAGACGCCGCCGCTTCAGGAACGGAGATAGCGGTCGCCACCGCTTCGGGAACAGAGTGGGCGGACGCCGCCGCATCGGGAACAGAGATAGCGGTCGCCGCCGCGTCAGGAATGGAGATAGCGGTCACCGCCGCATCAGGAACTGAGATAGCGGACGCCGCCGCCTTCCCGCGGAAGAGCGTCTCCGCCCCCATCGCAAAGTAGGGGCGCATCTGCGCAGCCTCGGCCCTATAGGCGTCCATCTCCGCCAGGCAGGCATAGATGTAATCGAAACGAGTGGCCGACGCCGCCTCGAAGGACATCCCCGCCGTCTCGGGAACAGAGCGGGTGGTCGCCGCCCCCAAGCGGGCGCACGCCGCCGCCAAACGGGGGGACGCCGCATCCCTGAAAAAATTCCTCCCCGCTGGACCCATCTTGGGAGTCTGCATTCTGTCACGGGAGAGATAGAGGAGATCTGGGTCCAAAATGCAGGGAGTATATTTAATAACAATAAACACAAATAAACAGAACAAAACAAAACCAAAAGGCCAACACGGCACAACACAACTAGAACTGGGCAAGATACACAAAACAGGGAACACGATCAAGAGCAGGGATCCGGCACACAGAGACACACATACCAATACAGGAAAACAATGCAGACTCAACAGGGTGGTGGGAGAGTGGAGATTATAAAGACAATGGTGATTGTGAACAGCTGTGGATGTGATGAGTGCTGATGACAAGGACAGGTGATAACAATTAGGAAGTGCAGTGCAGGGAACAGCGACCTCAGGTGGCTGAGGGAAACCCCACAGCCCAGATCGTGACAGAGCTGTAGTACTGTAAATGGATTATGTATAGCAATATATATATATATATATTGATTTTAGAGACATATCCATTTAACCAGCCTCCTGTAGTACCAACTAATATCCTTACACTGCCAAATATAGACAAAACCAAACCATATGCTGAGCGGGAATCTATAAACATCAATGTGATTTGATCAGAGTTGGATATATTTGAGTTTCTAAGAATTGAGTATCTCCATTCACATTTTGTACTGTTGAAATGAAATCTAAGAAGGTCACTATATAGTAAGGTATACATTTCATATGCTATAAAGCTATAAATACTAAACACAAATCCTATAATATGTATTACATCAGAATCTTAAACCATTGCTACGTTATACAAAATAGTATATTATTCTAGTATTTGAATATTTTATTATTTTTCTAATGCTAATAATATTTGTAATTATTTATCAATCATTGGTGTCTCTATTTTCTACTGCAGTAATTTCAGACAAAAGAAGACTGTAAGAAAGTGTGAATGCTAAACAAATGAGTAATGAATGGGAACAATTACAGTAGCACAACATTGCAATTCAAGTGGGAATGCTGTAACTAAGATGAATAGAGTGAAAGCATTATAGTCAGCACTGTTATTTATAGACTGATTACAGCTGCTGAATACATGAAAGACAAAAAAACACAAAGATGCTTTTGTACAGTAGAAGTTTAAAATAAAAGCAAGATATTGACTAGTCTAGTTTCTGATGCTGAGTCGTGAGAATATCGGTAATTACACACATGCCCTTAAGACCCTGACTCAAATAGAAGAAAATCCATCCAAAGCAAATAAAATTAAGAGATTAATCTACACAGTCAATTGTAATGTAATTTAAAATCCTTCCTCCTATTATCCCAGATTTTTTTTTTTTTTTTTTTTGTGAAATATCAAAAAAATATACACTTTAAGATTGTCTATGAAAATTAAGATCACTTAGAGAGAGATGTTTCTTCAGCAACAAGGGGAAACAGTCCCTGATTGATTTCTAAAGTTTGCTTAAGGTTTCTACAAAACTTTTCTTGTCTTATTACTTCTCGTTTGAGGTCAAAACCTGCTACAATCAATTTCATCAAAAGAATGAAACATCTTATCAATCCAGCACAGAAAACACCCCGAGGTACAAAAACATCTCTGTTTAATCAGCCAGCACCTGCGTTAAGAAAGGCAAGTCATGTTGTATCCTGTTTATGACATTTCTGAGAGAGAGAGAGATAAATAATTATTCTAATCTTGTTTTCTCCTTTGCAAGCACAAACACACATATATTAGATTATACTACTGCCAGAAACAGCTAAAACACATCATTTTATTACTATTAAACTTGGCTTTGGGTAAAATCCCAGTGTCTTCATGGCTGTGTGAGCTCAAAAAACATCTTCACTAAAAGGCTGTTTCAAGTGCAAAGGGAGTCTGACAGCACGCTTAATTTACTTCTCAATACTTGGAGGAAGCAATCCGGTTTTAAAGAGCTCTAAATTGAAACAATGACAGACGAGCCACTCTTGTGGAATCTTATCGTTTTAATTGCTTCTGCGTTTTAGGAGAATGTGATGATACTTTTAAACTTTTTTAATAACTGCTGCACCAGCGGAGATGGTTCCACTCTGCAACAGCAACTGTAAGCCATTTTTCTAATTAAATAAGTGGTGATTAAAGCATAAACAGAGAAAAGTCACACGCTATGTTGCAAGCTAGAGGTGTGCTATTAAATGATAGTATATATCTCTGAATAATAATGCGGTTCATGTGCTCTCATGCAAGATGGTAATTAAACACAGCTGCATGCTAAACATTTGACATGCTCATTTGAACATTAAGAGCACATTATGTATACCTGAGATACACCATGAGGAGCCAGCCAAATTCACAAAGGTTTTATATTTGGAGAAAGTGGACAGAAGGCAGATACAATGCAACAGATCTAATGTTAAAGACACATTATGTGCATTTTTAGAAGCACTGGGTTGAGATATAAATGCCCAAGGTGGGAAAATGTAATAGATTGACATCTCTCATATTTATTGACTGATTGATAACTTAATAACTGGAGCAGCAGAGCGGACACTTGTTACTGCCAGTACATGCACAGACACTCTGCTATGATCTGCATGCGCAAATAGCATATGGTACATTAAATTATCTATAGCATATCTAGACAGGTGGAGCTGGGGGAGGTGGAGGATTTCAGGGGAAATCTGATAGAGGAGGAATCTGATTATGGCAAACACTGAATTAGAGCTGCATCATTGTGCAAAAATATTACTCATCTTTTATTTATATTTGAACAAAAAGTGGCATGTCCAAAATTATTCATACGCTTCTCAATAATCAATAGAAAAGCTTTTTTTGGGCTATTACAGCAATCAAACGCTTCTTGTAATTGTTGACCAGCTTTTTGCATGTCTCCACTGGCATTTTTGCCCATTCATCTTTAGCGATGAGCTCTTTCAGGTTGGAGGGTCTCCTTGCCATCACCCTGATCTTCAGCTCCCTCCACAGATTCTCAATTGGATTTAAGTCAGGACTCTGGCTGGGCCACTGCAAAATGGTAATGTTTTTTTTTTCTACTAACCATTTCTTCATCACTTTTGCTGTTTTAGGTTGTTGTCGTGCTGAAATGTCCACTGGTGCCTAAGGCCAAGTTTCTCTGCAGACTGCCTGATGTTGTTGTTGAGAATTTTGATGTATTGCTCCTTTTTCATGGTGCCGTTTACTGTGATTAGGTTCCCTGGTCCACCAGCTAACCCATAGATATGGTCTTATAGCCATTTCCTGACTAGTGAGCAGCCACAATGCACAGCCACAGGTCCTCAGTGAGCTACTTTGTCTTAGCCATGACTGTCCACAAACCAACAACAGCAGAGAGCTTCTGTTTTTCACCTGTTGAGTTGATTAAAACAGCTGTTCCCAGTGAATCAGGGTAATTAGGATGCTTTAGAACAGCTTGGACTATTTTTTTTTTTGTCTTTCGCACATTTATGCCTCTTGTAGTCGTATTATCTCTTGGGAGAAGTCATTTCCGGTCAAAAACAACTTGCTGGTTGAATAAAACTAACTAAGTCAGAATTTGCCAAGGGTATGAATAATTTCAGGCTTGAAAACTTGCACCCACAATATTAGTGTTATATGTGGTTTACTGCACGGTTTGCTAGGGAGTTTTGTTGTTTTGTTGTGTTGCTTACTGGTCCAAATCAAAAGAGCACAAGTCTCTATGATATTCGAGTCTCTAGACATGGTTCAGTTCCTTTAACTTTAAATCTGGCATTTTTTTCTGGCCTTTTAAAGGTAAAAATGTCAAAGTTTGATCTCTTAGAAAAGCAATAGCAGAACTCCCCTCAACAAGCATGATTTGAAGTAGGTAAGAGCACAACCTAACACTTTTTGAATTTCATGGTTTATGTAAATCCACTTGGGGTTCAGAGTACAATTTTTATCCACATTATTTTCACACTTGTCTAGTACAAATATATCACTTTATATCACTTTGTTTCATATTTACAGTGAAACGTGACAACATGCCCCGTAGGTGGGGTACATTGTAACATCTGAGGGGCGCGTTGTAACACGACAATATGACAGCTTAAAATGTTATTTGATCGAATGAAAAAAATATACACAACAAACTAAAATATTTTGTTAGAAAAATACATGTGTTAACTTTTTCAAATTAAGTAATGACGTTTTTTTTTTTTTTTTTTTTTTAATAAAAATAATCTAATTTTGGAGTTTGACAATGAACACATCGCAGCAATGCTTTGAACGGCCCTGAACGCAACACACAGCTGTACAGAAGTTAAAAACAAGGTGGACAAATAGATGAAACACATTTAGACATTCAGAAAAACACTCTCCTCCCTCCACACACAGCTCTCATAGAACACCAGACACACATAAACCAGCCAAAATGCTTTACATTTCTTGAAATAATAACTTCTGAACATTAAACATTGATTGTAAGCCTTTATTCACCTGTTTCTTGTGGTTCTTGTTCTTATCAAAATCCTTAGAAGTAAATAGTGTAAATTGCATCGATAATGTCATGGAATAGCATAGTTTAATAACAGCGGGGCATATTGTCACACAGTGTTACAACGTTCCCCATCTGCGCGACTGGAGTTTAAAGCAGGTCAGTGTCTTCTGTTGGTTTGCATCTAAACTGATAAATAACAAATTGGAGATTAAAATAATAGCAGTTTCGTCTAATTTTAAATGAATACTAAAAACTGAAATGAAAAGTTTACTTCAGCCAGAAATGTACTTTTACTATGGTAAAATAAATATTCAGCAATATCTTCAAAATGCTTTTGAAATTTAGCACTCTTTTTTTCTCTGCAAAGTGTTGCTATGGCAACTGGTAAATACCGTAAATTTGGTTATGCTAGCATGTGTGCAAATATTTAAACCACGTGTGTTACAATTAACCCCGTGTTAGATTGTGCCCCGCTAACCCATATCACCCATAACCGCAGAGTTACATAGTGTAACTTAGTTTAACTTTGCATCTGTGCACTATGGCAAAATAAGTTTAAGGGCAAAGTTGAGGCAACAATTCAAAAAGATCATGTCAAGTTGTAAAATGTGCAAAGATGCACTCTGTGAATGGTTTTTTGATGTTAGGAGCTGTCCACACATTGGGTGCTGAAACAGCCCTGAAACAACAGAACACACAGTACTCGTCTTGCAAGAAGCACATTATATCCACAATGCTGCTAGAAGGAAGTCTATAAATGATCTAAAGATTTAACTGTGTTGTTCTATGCATAATCAGGCTACTTCGTACTGCATATTTTAGCATTTATAGCTTGTCATAAACACATAACACATTTTATATTCCTTCTGTATGAGACTTCAGTAGTAATTATGTTAACAGTGGACTGCAGAAAACCGTGTGCAGCTGTGAATTATTAATAATGCAAATGTTTGGCAGTGCAATAACAATAAAGCACTACAGCATCAAAAGCTTACTGTCAACACTCAAGCCTTTTGTATTAAGATAAATGCATGTAGGATTATTTGGCTACACAAGAAAAAGTTTTCATCGGAAACAATATTAGCATATTCTCTAGCTCATGGGCCTCTGCAGCTGCTGAAACAAAATTACATCACTTTACAAAAAGTGAAATTTGTGCAGTAAAGTCTTCAGTAGACATTTGTTTCATTTATTCATCCTCATGTCGCTGCAAATCTGAATGGCTTTCTTTCTTCAACGGAGCACAAAAGAAATGAAAGGAAGGAATGTTTTGCTATCAAAAAAAAAAAAAACATAGGTAGTCGTGTTGCAATATTTTAACCACATTAAATACAGCTTTTACTACATTAAATAAAAAATGCATCTTGATGTGGCAAGCTTCTATGTATGTGAATGGAAAGAAATCTGAGAGACATCAAAGAGGAAGATTTTCAGTCAATAACAACTTTTTTTTGTCTGTTACTAAGACAAAGCTATTACATCAGAAAACCTGGGGTATAATACTGTTATAAAGCCTTTGTTACTTTGTAAATGTATTTTAAGGAAAGGAGCAGCTCAGACATTGTGCATAATTTCCATAAAAAAGCCACATGAGTTTTAAATAAGCCTAAGCAGTATGACAATATACCATGTGATTGTAAAAATGTCATTAGAGATACTCTTTATATTGCATGAATGAATAAATAAATACATGTAATGAATAATAACAAAAAAAATAATACATGAAAAAACTACAGAAATTTTTAATTAAAATAAATAAAATAATAATACAAAATTAAATAAAAACAGACACCATGCAAATTATGACTCTGCAGACTGCGTCAGATGGGCGCTTTAAGTGTAGATGGCTGTAGCAGGATTTCTGATGAACTGTATGGTCACAGGTGTTTGAACGTGGCTCATCCAAGCACATTTATAATGAATTACAGCCTTAAATGTTTCATTTTTAACACAAATGTTATATAATGTATAACACTGTACAACAGAACTGATGTCAGAATAATGAATTTGTTATGCATCTTATATTCTCATCAAGTTAATCTTTATGTGCCCTTTTCATTTCAAGTGCAACAATTAAATAAGATCAAGTATCTTTCAGCTGTAAAATAAGTATAATTCACTTGATTAGTGAACTTGATAAGTTACATTTGCTTGATTAGTAATCAAGTTAACACTATATAGAATATATTCATACTGTCCACACCTAACGAACAACATGGGGGTGAGTATTTTCATTTTTGACTGAATTACTCCATTATCAGTGGATGAATTCATTTGCACAGTCATCAGGCTAAGCTCATTTATGTAACACATCCCTCTTGCTCTATTTAAATCAATTCTAGCATAAAATGAGCACAATGTGATTATAACTGACACAGGTAAAAAGAGAAAAAAAAAATGCACATATGGCTGAATCACTGAAACGTAGCATAGCTCCATAGGACAGATGCGCCGATATTGTTTCTACTTCTCCCTGTTCCTCATAAAGACAAACAAATCTGTGGCCACTGGGGCTTGTTAGTGGGTATTAAAACCACCATCATTACACTGTAATTACATCTGAAACACTTTTGTGTTTTGCGCCTTTGTGTGAACATAAATCTAAATTCTCTGTAATCTCTGCGTCTCAAAGATCTGACAGCATTTTGATCCAAAAGCGGTTTTGATACCGAGCTCAAAGATAAATGTTCCATGGTAAATCTTTGATTTTCTTAATACCTCAGCAGCCATCATTCCTTATCCAAGTCTGACTTCAATCAAACTTACATTCCCTGCCTTATCTGTTTCAGCTATTAGGAATAATGGGAAAACATCCTTCAATTCTCCACACTGCAAAGAAATTGTTCTGTCAGGCAATCTAAGAAATGTGCTTCATGTATTATTATCTAAATTTACCTGGTTAAAGTCAGGAATTGACTCTAAAATCACTAAATCAATGAGATTATGATAGATTACACTGGTGAAAGTCATTTGAAAGATCAGATCAGGTAGAAATCAATCCTTAAGATAACAACTGCATATGCAACGGTCTATATATTTATTATAAATTGATAATCATAATGCTGATCATTAACAATCTGATGCACGCATCTTAATGTTTAATAGTATTAAATATTCCAGGGCTGAAACACCCTTTTTTCACTAATCCAGATATCACTTGTGCAATATGATGATCATGCACTGAGAGAGCTCATTTATAGCAGACTAAAACTTTACCGCAGGTCATATGTCTCATATAGTCATTTACAGACTTGTGATTTTTCTCACAATGATGTCAAGCATGCAGAGAAATGCCAGAAGCAACAGTTCCACAAGGGATTCAAAAGCAAAACCAGGAATGCATTAATTAAAAAGTACAGAGACATCAGGAGAATACGATCCAACATACACTGAAAGAGCAATTAGAAGATGAGATAAAACGAGACATTGTTCATTGTACGTACTGTGTTTCTGAGGCTGCGCTCCAATGTTCTCCATGCTCTTCTGTGAGTTCAGTGCACGTGTGTGAGTGAATGAATGAGAGATAAAGAGAGAGAAGGAGAGAGAGAGACCTTCCCCTTTCTGTGTGCTGTAATGTTCACACCAATAGTGACGGTGTGGCAACAAGGGGAAGGGGGTTATGATGTTACAAGATAGAGCGAGGGAAAGAGAGAGAGAGAGAGAGAGAGAGCAGGAGAGATAAGCAGAGAAAAGGTGGGAGAGGGGAAATATATTACGGCATTAAACAAGAAAGCAAGAGCAGATACACAGAAAAATCAATGCCGGGGTGCTGAGATCAAGAGGAGAGGTTGATATCCAGAGACGGTGAAATTGCGGAGAAATTGTGTAATCACAACTTTAAAAAGAAAATATGAAAATATTGCGAAGTCCTAGGAAATCCACCTTCCATATTTAATGGGAATATGCAAGACCATATTTCTTTCTCACACCTTCTTGCCTTTATTATCAAGTGCACACCCCACCTTACAATAGATTCTAAAGATTTCATTGGTCGTCTCAATCCCAGGGTTGACTTTAACCATATAGCTTTGATAGCACTAAATCTGATAGATTGCATTACTGCTGGTCATGATCAGATCACTCCATGATATTACTCACTTATTAACTGAATCTAGGAAGTCTGAACTTGAGCCTGAGCTAAAGAAAGAAATAGGCTGTGGATGAGATTTGTACTTAACTGGTTTGGGAAAAAAGATCATGCTTATCAAACATAGGTTCTTCAATGCAAGCATTTTCTCAACCTCATGTCATTTTTCTGCTGCATTTTTACGTGTTTCATTCGATTTGTTGTCAGCAATGTTTTTGGTAATTAGACATGCAAGAACCTGTGCTGTTTGAACAATGATATCGAAATCTGTATCACAGCTGCAGGGGAAAATTGTTAATCAACGATGACATAGTTTGGTCGGTTTATCACAATGAGTCTAAAAAATCCTCTTGTTTGCTTTCATGTTGCTTTGTTGTTTCATGGGGTTGGGTGTTTTGGTACTTGACAGACATTAAGCCCTATCATACACCCAGCACAAGTGGTGTTTTTTTTTTTTTTTTGCTAGTTTCAGCCCAAAATAGTTATCATTTTCGCATCCAACACCAAGTCAAAAAAAAAAAAAAAAAAAAAAATGGCCAATGGCGCACTTTGTTTTCTATTTATTTACAGGATGCTTTGGTAATGAGACTCTGGGTGTACTCACACTAGGCAGGTTGAACCGTGCCCGAGTGCGTTTGACCACCAAAGCGCGGTTCGTTTGACTAGTGTGAGCGCTAACCGTGCTGAAGCACGGAATAGGACACATGACGTCGCGTTTTTGCGAGGTAATCAACGTTTTTATAGTCCTTAATCAAAGCTGCAAAGTCCTTGCTGCACTTCAGCTGGTACCTTGCAAATCTCCTCATACGAGCAGCATGATTGCGCGAAAATTTTCGTGCCATAAAGGCGATAGACCTGTTTAACAATAGGCTGTGGACCACCGTGGAACAAAAGACTCAAAATTACTATCCACGAAGTAAAAACAGCGATGGAATAAATTGCGTTCAGCGACAGCGCTGCTCTTCCCGTTTATCCTGAAACCGTCACACCATAATGACGTAAGCGTGCTCCGGCACGAATGCTGAAACCCTATGTGAGTGCAGGCCAGAGGGGGAGTGGGGAGGGGGGGACAATCGTACTCGGGCTCGGTTCATGGCAACCGTGCCTAGTGTGAGTACACCCTCTGATTGGTTTATTGCATGTTATGCCCAAAACACACCCATGACTCATTAAAAGAATAAGTACAACCGTTTTGGACCATGCGTCTGGCACGTTGACCATTTTTTTCGTTGTTAAAGGTATAGAGGGTTGAAACACATGCGGAGCCGCAGCCGATGTAAACACAAGCATTGACTGTAGAGACGGTCATCGGTTGCCGTGTCGGTGCCGTTTCTCTCCATCAGTCCAAAACAAGTCGATCCATAAAAAAAGTGCCTAACATGGCTCTGGAGGGGTCAGTAAAGCCTCCTTTAGCGATCCAATGTGTTTTTGTGAAAAAAGTATCCATATTTAAAACGTAAGAATCACTTTAATCTAGTTTGCTCAGTTTTACACAGAACTTGCTGCTTTGTGAAGGGGCGTGGCAGGACTGAAACGCTGTCTAAGCTCTTCGCCAATTGCAACACAGTAGGACTGCTAACCAATCACAACACAATTCATTTTTCGGAAGGCGGACCTTTATCAAACCCTGAACCAATAAAGCCATTTGTGCCAGCTTGGGGAGAAAGCTATTGTAATAATGTAAATTATGTAAAAAATAATGCGTTTTTGAACCACCAAGCATGAGAGCATGTTCTAGTGCACCCCCAAAACAAAACAAAGACCCCTTTAAATTAGAATTGGAATGGAATTTGAACATGCCCTGAGTGCACCATGCGCTTCAGACCATGCGTTTAGTCAAATTACACCTTATTTATTTTCTTAAAAAACATTCCTGTTATCATTGGAGCAATATATTCCCCAAAAGGCAAAAAAAAGCCTCTCCTTTTCTTTTTTTCAAACCCTCATCTCTAAACACCTGTCACAAACAGACCTTGCCACAATCCAATTAATTCTCAATAAATATAAAATAAAGTCTCACTCGCATTTGCATTCTTTTGAAACACTTCAAAGAAGTCACTCAGTACCATTTTTGCTTAATTATTGTTCTTTGATTATGGTTCTTTAGATGGAGCATCAGCACAAATCCTCAGCAAAGACCGAGAACCAGACAACCTCTCTGCACAGACCCTGTAGCTAGCTTCAACTTCTTCACCATGTGATGTAGGCCAATTAGATGGAGGTTCTTAGTGATTCCAGTCACAATCTGACTTGTGTTGCAGGCTGGAATTTCATCTGGCCAGAGGAAAACTGGCCTTCAGACTGAGCCTGGTTTCTCCCAAGGGTTTTTCCCTCCATTTCTAACAACGATGGAGGTGCTTGCCACTGTCGCTTTCAGCTTGCTTAGTTGGGGACACTTAATATTTAGCAGTATTGTCGACTTGATTGCACAGACACTATTGGAAAAGAACTGAAGTAAGCTTGACGATGACATCACAGAATCAACAATGAATTTAATTTAAAGGGTTAGTTCACCCAAAAATGAAAATTAGCCCATTATTTGCTCACCATCCTAGGTGTATATGACTTCTTTCTTTCGAATACAGATGGAGTTATATTAAAAATTGTTCTGGCTCCTAAGCTTTAGTTAAATTAATCCTAAGCTTTATCATGGCAATAGGCGGGTCTAAAACAAGTCTAATAAAGCGCATCTATCCATAATAAAAAGTGCCTCACATGGCTCCTGGGGGTGAATAAAGGCCTCCTGTAGCGAATCAATGCATTTTTGTAAGAAAAATATCCATATTTAAAATGTAATAATCAACACAAACGTTGTACACAAAGGCTGCTCCGGCCTGTGAGTCTCGCAAAAAACAATCTTTGTTTACAGGGGCAAAGGAAGCAAAGTTTCCTTAGTTTAAAGTCTCCTCTTAGCTTATATTTAAATCCTCCAACATATTTATTTACAAATCGTCATTTTGTACTCATGCGCAATGCTGACGTCCTATACCATTCGCCAGGAGTGGCTCCCGTGTACAACTGTTAGCGCAAGCTAGATTAAAGTAATATTATGTTTTAAATATGGACATTTTTCTTACAAAAACACATTGATTCACTAAAGGAGGCCTTTATTTACTCCTCGGAGCCGTGTGAGGCACTTTATGGATGGATGCACTTTATTGGACTTGTTTTGGACTGTTGAAGAGAAGCCCATTGTTATTATAAAGCTTTGAGGAGCCAGAACAATTTTTAATTTTTAACTCCATTTGCGTTCGACTGAAGGAGAAGCCATGTACACTTAGGATGCCTTGAGGGTGAGTAAATAATAGGCTAATTTTCATTTTTTGAGTGAACTAACCCTTTAACTGAGATATTAGCACCTTCCACAGCAATCCTGGTAAATTGCTGTGAAATTGACAGTATGAGTTTACCGGTAAATACACAAATATGCTGTTTACACAGGCAACTGGCTTTTTACAGAGACTCTTCACACATCAGCACCAAAATGCCAGTAAATTCTGTGATGTCATTCATCGGAAATTATCTTTATTGTTGTTTACGTTCGCCCGCATGAGTAGAGGCGCTTTAGCTTCACTGTTTGTCCAATTTGACAAAAAAATTTAAGTCTGAGTGACAGGCATAAAGGGGATGATCAAAGAGAATGCATTTTTGCTCCTAGAAACACAAGATGTGCATAATAGTATCCAACTGCAGAGCCGCAGCACTGATGAATGGAGAAGTAGGCTTGGTTTTGAGTGCGACAGCTTTAAAAAGCTGTGAGGCGAGGGACAACGATCAGTAATTGTGCATCTTGTGCATATTTAATTAAAAAAAGCGGAGCTTTGTAAATGGCTCAGAGTAATCACGTCATCTTCATAAGAACGCGATGATTGGCCAATTTGGACTAAAAGCAGACTTCTAAGCAGACGTTCTATGCTCATACAGGTAATCTCGTTTTGCATTCACGCAGAGCATATTACCGATAATTTACCGGTAATTTATTATTTAAAGACTGCGAGAGAGAGGCTATTTGCTGTTTACTATTTTCCTCTTTTTAGAACTGCATTACAGCAGAATTGAATTTTGCTGAAAATTTTGTTTGCATTATTTACACAATTTTTCTGTTTAACACTGTAAAGCTGCTTTGATACAACTCTGTATAAAGCGCTATATAAATACAGGCGACTTGACTTGACTTTAGAGATTTTAGATATTCTTGAAGTTTATTCAAATCAATGTTATTGGTTTCTGGGGTCATTAAAGCACCAGTGCATTGATGGTTTTCTAAAGAATTAGAATATAAAATGCTCTTTGTGAAGCTCAGAAAGCTTCTTTGTACCTTCACTTTTTTCTTTTTTTCAGCTTTTTCTCATTTTGCAAGTTTCAAGCAGTTGCTTATATTGCCTCACAGACAGGAAGAATCTGCTTTCCTTCAAAATCATGATCCAAGCACAGCAATACTGTCCATCAGGTATCTGGAGTCATGCGGTCTCTATCTTGGCTTCTGTTGATATTTTTTTATGACACTTCCTTATCGTGTGGCTATGCAACAGTGACAGCTAAATAAACATTCAGCATCTCATCCCAGCACTCCCAAAAGATTTCCTGCCAGACCAAGTGGCTCAGAAAAGAGTAAAACTGCAGAAGTCTCATTTCCATAGCGACAGCAGAATAAAGAGACCTTGGGGCGCTACTGCGCAAGCTAATGTGCCGCTGACCCTAGAAAGCGGGACACGAATTTGAAATATATTCAGTAGCTCTGTTTCAAAACCTAGCAAGCTGCCTTGCTATTTAATGCTTAAGGCGGCATCCTAACTGAACCTCATAATTGACTTACTGTGTCATTGGATCTCATAATAAACCAGCCAACCGTTCGACAGCCGAATCAACGAGTCCAGCGCAAATGTATTTTGAGTTACATGTATGAATTAAATTATGAAGAATGAGGGACTGGAGATGCTTTCTGTGTGTTGTACACAGATTGTGCACACTTTTTTTCAATGGCTTTTAAAAAGCAGCCAGGACAAAATCACAGTTTGCAGTGGGAAACAATTGCGTTTCTAGCCTTTCTATAGTACTGGGGCACAGACACCCCAAGAAAAAAGTGCGCCCATAAGCTGAAAATAGGCTTATCTTACTTATTTACTAGTCAAAATATCTAAAAAAATATTAAATTAAGATGCATTTACTAGATAAGCAATATTACAAAGATATAAAATCTTGTTTCCAGGGGGGAAATAATTACTTTAAGTGCAGTTTGCTTAAAATAAGTACAATTATCTGCCAGTGATAGGTAAGTAAAATACTCTTGTTTTAAGAATATTTTACTTACCCACTGTTAGAAAATTTGACTTGTTTTCAGGGAGAAAAAAATTAATTAAGTGCATTTTGTTTAAAACAAGACTAAATATCTTATGTATTTTTTCTTATCTAGTAAATACATCTTTTACAGCTGTATACAGCTGTTTTCCTCAAAAACATTAACTTCTTTTTGACTGAAGAAAGAAAGACATGAACATCTTGGATGATGTGGCGGTGAGTAAATTATCCGATTTTTTTTTTTTTTATTCTGGAAGTGAACTAATATTAATATGTTGCTAAAATTATGGATTAGCAAATAAATAAGGATATAAAGCAGAAAATAAGCACAACACACAATTATTGGGTAAAATAATACAGTTTTTGTCGGTTTGCATAAGCGTCATCCCAGAAGGAAGCTATAACTGAAGCTGGCTCACAAGAAACCCCACAAACAGTTTGCTGAAGACAACCTGTCCAAGAGCATGAATCACTGGAACCATGTCCTGTGGTCTGATGAGACTAAGATAAACTTGTTTGGCTCAGATGATGTCCAGCATGTGTCTGCTGGTACTGGGGATCTGCAGTTAATTAAGGGAAACATGGATTCCATTATGTACTATTTTGAAGCAGAACATGATGCCTTCCCTCCAGAAACTAGGCCAACATGTTTTCCAACATGATAACGACCCCAAACACACCACCAAGATGACAACTGCCTTGCTGAGGAAGCTGAAGGTGAAAGTAATGGGGTGGCCAAGTATGTCTTCAGACCATAACCCTATTAAGCACCTGTGGGGCATCCTCAAGCATAAGGTAGAGAAGCACCATGTGTCTAACATCCAGCAGCTTCACGAGGAGTGGAAGAGGATCCCAGCAACAACCTGTGCAGCTCTGGTCAATACCATGTCCAGGATGATTAAGGCAGTGCCAGTTAACAATGATACTAACACAAAATATTGACACTTTGGACAAGTTCACTTAGGGTGTACTTTTTTTTTTTTTTTTTTTTTTGCCAGCTATTTTGACAATAATGGCTGTCTGTTGAATTATCTTCAAGTGACAGTAAATCTATACTACTATACAAGCTGCACATTGACTACTATAAAATATATCCAAGTTTCATTTCTATTGTATCGTCCCTTGAGAAGATATACTTAAATGGTTGCTGAAATGTGAGGATTGTACTCACTGTTGTAAGATACTGTATATAATAATAATAATAATAATCATCATCCTCATCATCATAAGATGTGGGATTTACTAAAAAAGAGAAACAGCAAGTAACACATTGAATTAAACATTCAGGTCTGAAGAATATTAAGACTGAAATGGTATTTTCTTGTAAAACATACTATAATAATGTTTGTTTTATATACTTTACAAAAATTACAGTGTAATGCAGCTGTAATACATAGAGATCATGTCGATGGTAACTCGAAATGCAGTCAAGTTAGACAGCTTGTTAGGTTCCTGAACAAAGTCAATGATTTACTTTCTATTAATACTTTTTAGCAGAATAAAATATATAGGCCTATATGCACAACTAACATTTATGAATTCTTTCACTGAGCCTGTCACAGTACATTCAGGGATTGACTTATCTGTGAAAAACACATGCAATCCTGACTTTGACTGTGACCAAATCTCTTTCAGGAGCTTGACTATGATGCCTATCAGCATGAAAAATGCTGTCTGAATAGACAGCTTAGTAGGTTTTAGAACAGAGTCTCTGTGTCCTCAAAAGGCTGTAGGGTGAGGAAAACAATCCATCTGGGAAAATATTACGTTGACACTGTGGGCGGTTTGAAGACCAGGGCAAGGAAGTCCGAACAGCAGGAATATTGTACCATAGAAAATGGAAATGAGAAAACTAAATTCTATTCCTTCTGTTCTATTGGTTTTTTAGTCCCCAGATAGTGATATTCAGCAAGAAAGCAGAAAGCATCGCTCTCCTCGACCGCTGGGCTGTAGAGATGTGCCCATCCCTCAGGACCGATTTAGAATTGCAGAATATGAGGGTTGCCGCCACTGAACTTCCCCGCGCCTTGAGTTTTTCCACTGACTCTCTGGGGAACGGCATGAAGACTGCTCTCAATACATGTCATTACTTTCTGGCCCCATTGTGTTTCCACAAACACCCAGCAATCGCTATCTGCACGTTTTATCTCTACACTCTTTAGAATTCAGCAGAAAGCAAGGTCAGATCCTGTAGCATGCTGGTAATTACATACTGAAAACACACTGAACAGCACACGCATGCAGCAGCCATGTATCCTTCTGAATTGTGAATGAAGTGGCCATGGGCTGTTTTCCCAAGTTCCTCATTGCCACCATTCATTCAGTATTCATATATTCACTCAGATTCGCCTTGATCTCGCTCGTGTCGGCAGACAGCACAAATCAAGTATTCATCTTTCATTTTAAATGAGCAGTTATGAATTTGGATGGATGAGATTTTGGGTCAAAGCTGCTGTGTTGTTGTTGATCTAAGAGGTGAGATGAGATTTTGCAATAAAAAATAGAAGAGCATAAAAGAAGTGAAATACAATGAGAAACGCCCAGTCAAGTGATGAAAGCATTCTATTGCACTCATGCTATCAGATTATTGAAGTCAATATGGGAGCATGACTGCGTAACACCTAAAAGTTCAATTGTTCAAATGCATGAAATTGATTTTTGTGTGTATCATAAAACTAGATTTTTACATTTTCTATAGAAAATCAAGTGATGCTTTCGCCTGTACAAAAGATGTTAGGATATTGTGGAAGGTTGTCAGGCAAATAGTCTATTTTTAATTAGACTGACTTATTGAAACATCTTAGAATTAAATATATCATCTTATGGTGAATAGTTTATTTTTATTCTATTTTATTTTGCATTTACAACTTCATTCCAGTGCATCTCCAGACAGAGATTCATGCATAATGCAAAACGCCACTTACATGTGAAAGTTTGTGTGTGTTAACTGGCATGTTGTGTTTTTTTTTTTTTTTTTTTTTTCAAATTATTATTTGCAGTATAACCTCATTGCTTGTTATTAATGTTCATATCATTCAAGTATAGTTTTATTTTTGTACAGTATTTTTATTTGTTTGGTTCTTTGCCACTGTCTGGTTTGACTTGCTCAGTTGTGCAAGAAAAAATAAATAAATTAATATTCAGTTATATTATTAATTTATCGTCCCTGACACTATCAGATAAGAACAAAATTCTAACTGAATTGAGCTGGATAACACTGACCTTGTAGCATTCATACTGTTACTGAATCAACTCTGAACTGACTCGAGCTGAATAATGACACTATTATCATCTTTAGAGCTGCTTTAGATCTCAAATTGAATTTGCTTCATAAGTGATAAATTTTACAACAGTAACACCATTCGTTTTGTGTTTATTTATTCAACGTTGTAAAAATCCATCCCAGACCATCTCCAAATGCATTTTAAATAACCGGATTACAATGCATCTGGTGTGCATCTGTTAGTGTGGGTGTTCTGAGGGATTACTTTGAATTTTTTTTTTTTTTTTTTACAGTAAAGTTTTGGCAACCACAGTTGCTTTTTTAGCTTACATTTATATTACAGCTTCCAAAATATTTAGAATGATATCTGTGCTATCTTCATCATCAGTTAGAAACCTAGGTGTGCTATTCGATAGCAATCTTTCATTCGAAAGGCACATTTCTAGCATTTGCAGAACCGCATTTTTTCATCTCAAAAATATATTGAAATATCGACCTATGCTCTCAGTGTCAAATGCAGAAATGTTAAATCATGCATCCATGACCTCAAGGATAGATTATTGTAATGCTTTATTGGTTGTTCTGCACGCTTAATAAACAAACTTCAGCTGGTCCAAAACGCAGCAGCTAGAGTTCTTACTAGAACCAGAAAGTATGACCATATTTGTCCAGTTCTGTCAACACTGCACTGGCTCCCTATTAAACATCGAATAGATTTTAAAATCTTGCTAATCACTCATAAAGCCCTCAGTGCTTTGCTACTTGAGCGAGCTCCTATCGCATTATAGTCCCTCACGTCAATTTGATAATACCTAGAATATCAAAATCAACTGCGGGTGGCAGATCATTTTCTTATTTAGCGCCTAAACTCTGGAACAATCTACCTAACACTGTTCGGAAGACAGACACACTCTTAGTTTAAATCTAGATTAAAGACACATCTCTTTAACCTGGCCTACACTTAACACATTTCTATAACCCAAACCCATTAAAGGATTGTTAGGCTGCATTAATTAGGTCAGCCGGAACCGGGAACACTTCCCATAACACCTGATGTACTCGTTGCATCGTAAGAAGAATGGCATCAACGCTAATATTAGTCTGTTTTGTTCTTATTCCGAGGTCACCGTAGCTGCTAGATCCAGTCTATATCCAGATCAGATGGTCACTGCAGTCCCTCGGATCCAGTCCATACCCAGCCCAGATGGTGGATCAACACCTAGAGTGACCTCTACAGCCCTGAATGTCAGCAGAGACCACATCAACTAGATGAGCCCAAGAGACGGATCATCAGTAAAGAACTCCTCACCTAGAACCAGATCAGTCCTTTGCAAATCTGACAACATGGAACTTTTGCACTATTGACACTATTGTCTTATATAATACTGTAAAGTTGTTTTAACACAGCCCGTATTGTTAAAAGTGCTGTATAAATAAAGGTGATTGATTTATCTCTTCCATACAACAAAATGCAGGAGGGCTGGTTCTGTCCAGTTATAAAAAGCACAAAAAGCACAGCAAAAAAGGCTGTGTGTGCGTATGTGTGTGTGGTAACCAATTGAACTCATTATTCACTGAAAATCTTGCTTGACAGCGACGGCTACAATTCACTTTCATTGTATGGGAAAAACCAGCCTGGACAGTCTGCTATAAATAACTCCTCTTTTATTAGACAGAAGAGTGAAAGTCAGTATTGAAGCACATGGGGGGGGGGGGGGGGTGTAAATGAAGACAGAATACAAATTTTTGGTTAAACATTTAATGTAAGGATTTATTTATCAACCTCTGCGACATACTTCAGCCGTACACAGGCATTATCAAAACATGACCGGTGTAGCTGGGCATCAGCCGCTCACTCCAGTGTAGCTAATTGCATCTGCACACAATGCCTTCCCCTCTTATTCCATTCCCTCAGACCTTGCAAAACCACAAAAGGCAGCAGCCACCATTGTGGCGGCACAATGCGTTTATGCTTGGCTGGAAAAAAAAAGCCTGCCTTCAATTGATCTCATTGGACAATACTGTGCACCCTGATGTGTGAGCTATTCAGCTGGGCCGGACCAGCCCTGTTCGCAGCTCAAGGATCATGTTTGCTCGAGCTCATTAAGTGTTCAAGGCAATTAGAATGGATAGGACTTCTGGCAAACCTCAACAGATTAATAATCATTTCTGAAGCCCCCAGTGAGGGTGGTACAAATTGCAAGTGAGAAAATAACTCTGCAGGCAGCCAGAATCGAATGCATTTAAATGCCACTTCATGTATGATGAGGTCCAGAGCTCATATTCAAAAACTTCCCAACACACCTATGAGTCTGAGAAAGCATGTGTATTTGGGTCATGAATTTCCTGATCCGTGGCTAAATTGCATTTCCTGCTTGGCCTATCTTTCATTATGCGATCTAATGTGACTGCTGTTTTATCAGAACGGCAGACTGTTTCTCATCTTTTATATCCATTGTGTGCAAATCTCTGTGAGAGGAGGATCATAATATGGTTTTTAAGTATTCATAAAGTCAACAACTTTAGAGACGCAGCATCTGGAACAACATCACTCTCACATTCTCACTGGAACAAGTCTTAATGATTTAGTGCACTTTCAAAGCATACTTTTAAAAAGACTACTTATTATGGAATTATTGAACATTATGGAATATTATTAATTTGAATCCATTGTAAAATAGCTATTATTGCCCATCAAATTTAGGTTAATGCAAAATTTCCTCAGCAACAAAAAACAACTAAACTCTGCTTCACGATGCATCTCTTAATAATAAGTGGATCTAAACAATATCCAATTATTTACTAGAAATAGTCTATTTTATAAAATATTTAGAGTAAATATAACTTTATTTTATATTTGCCCCTAACATTTTTTATTGCCATTTCTTAATTATTATTATTATGGTGGAAATGGGAATTTTCAATGCTTTATTTATTTATTTATTTTCCTGCAGCCACTTTCTATTTTGTGAAACTCAACTATTTTTGCTGCACTTCGGAACTATATTCTTTGTTTTTCTTATTGTGGTGGATTTACATTTACATTTATTCATTTAGCAGACGCTTTTATCCAAAGCGACTAACAAGTGGGAATACAACAAGTGATTCATCCTAAGGAGGCAGATCAACATAGGAAGTGCTCAAAAATACCATATATCAGGCGTTGTTAGAAGAGTGCAGGCTAGAAGGGGAAGATCAAGAATTTAATCAAGAATTTAAACTGGATAATTAAAGGAATTCAGTCTTTGAGTTTCCTCATATTTGTACTCTTGCCATGGCTGGATAATTTCATGTTCTTAATCACCCTGGTCTGCTAAAATGTAAATACAAATTGGAATATATTTTACGATAGTTTACTCATTATACATTTTTAGAGTTTTTTTTTACATCTTTGAATAAAAGTAAAAATGAAAATTAATGAAGATTTATTTTCACAGCCTTATTTGATAATTTTATCAAGGGTATCAGTAGCTGTAAATCTCATCACCAGAGGGCAACTTCACTTGATTTTATGTATTTGACTTGATGTCCTATGTTACCACTCACCTGCATTGCCCTTGCATTTACAACTAATAAGTCATCGAATAAGAACTTTCTTTTGTTTGTTGTGGACCTTTTCCTGTTACAGTAACCTCATTCTGGATTTTGTTTGCGTTGCAATAGCTTTTTTAATTTTAATTTGATGTGCACGCCATGTGCTGCTTGTCACAGTCCTGTCTGTTTTTCCACATGGTCTCTCCCATTGTCTTCCCCTGTCATTCTGTCATTATTGGTTTCGCCCTCATCAGCCTGTCATCCCCGTCACCTGTGTGTAATTATTAGTCATCTGTGTCATCTGTGTCACCTGTGTTTATTCATCTAGTCTCCCTTTATAAGTCTGTCTGTTTCTTGCGTTCTCTGTTGGTCTTTATATTGTTTAGATGTTTTACGTGTGTGGATGTTCCTGCCTGTTCTGCTTGTCACACTTGAAGATTTATATTAAATATCACTTTTGTTTGTTATCTCGTGTCCCGTCTCGTCAGTCCAGCACGCAAACCCTGACACTGCTAGTATGGCTGATGGACCTTTGGACTGACTAGAAGTGTTTGCAAAGGCAAGTGTAATTACTACTGCTATTACTAGAGGTTAATAATTTAAACAAACCCTTAACCATAAGTATTAAAGTCTGGCATGTAACATGCCCTGCATCGTTTAAATAAATAGACATTAAAGTTGGCAAAAAAATGAAAATGAACCCTATTGATTTTGTAAATGCATGTTATTGCACTTACTGTAAATGATTAAATCCATGTTTCGTTTTTTTTTTTTTTTTTTTTAATTGAAATGTTGTATCAAAAGGTCAGAACTCAATATTTTGGTAAAATGACAGACTTCTATGTCATTCTCTATTCACAGGTATATTATTAATGCACCCAACAACAATGTAAAACATGAATGTAAAGCATAAAAAGTGAATAAACTAGTCTTCATCAGCTATGAGAAACCATAAAATGTCTAATTTAGTTTCCTTCATTCCCTTCATTTAAAATCAGGATTTTTGCAGCCGATACAGAGCACCGATTTTGTGTCATGGTGATCGGCCGATACCAATGCTGATTCCAATGCTTTGAGCTTTATATAACTGATGTAATCTCTCTGATCAACTTTTTTCAGATAAAGTATTACTATAGATGTTGCTTTTGTTATATTTTGTTACATTTTTACAGTAATTATGTAATGTATAACTATTGCTTTAACAAAGTAATAATCCCTCATTATACAGTGAACATTTTAATATGCCTTCAAAATTGGGTTTATGCCTAAGATGTGCAATTACTTCACCACATAATTTCAGTTATTAAAGATCCTTAAAGCCTAAAACAGCGAAATAACCAAAAACCAAAGGACACTGGCCAAACTAAACACAGTAAACAATAGGATAAAAATGACAGATTATTTCCATGTTGTAGCCATAAAATGACAATTTATTATGTATGGAAGGCACATACTCCATTTCTCCCACTCTCTCCCTTACGGACACGCGCGCACACACATACGCTAATGTTGTTAGCGGTGCACCAGCCTAATCTCTCTTTCTATACATCTCGCGGTGGCTCGTTCTTAAGTCCTGAATCAGGTTAGTGGTATTAAATGTTTTGGACAATAATCCTGCAGGTGAGATTTCATTGACATAGTATTTCTTTGCCATAGTATTTCCACTCCGGCGATTGCGCCGCCATTTCATTCACGTCCGCATGCATCATGTACGTCCTGACGCATTGACATTATAAAATTGTTTAGTAAGTACATCAAGCAATCTTGTCATAAAATGTGATTATCGGCCGATACCAGCATCCTCAGCTAATATCAGTGGCTCATCAGTCTTCAGTCAAAACCGTTTCCTCAGTTCAGTGACTGTTGAAGAAAGTGGAGCGCTGAATGAGTTCATTGTATTTTGCCTCATTTCCAATCGGAGTGTCTGTCGGTCGTCCGAAAGTGAGTTTTGATGAAGTATCTTGTTGATCTGCTGCTCAAGCCACAACATGTTTGATTTGGTAAACTGCTTCAACTAAACCACTAAAAAGAACTGATTTAAAACAATGATTCAATCACAAGTTGAACATCACTCTGGACCATTTGTCTAAGGCTCTGGATTACAGGTAAATGTTGTCAATAATGTTCAGTTTCTTGCACAGTCTGATCATTTCACTTCATAAGACACCAATATATCATTAGGAACCTAAGGTATTCATTTTGTGCTTCTTGATTTTTATTCTATTTTTTTATTCTCAAAAAAGGTAGCTGCTGAGTTGCATTATATAAATCACTTTCAGTTAAACATCTTCTATACTGTTCTACTGAAGAAAAAAAAGTCACCCACATCTTGAATGGCCTAAGGGTGAGTAAATTAACAGCAAGTTTTCATTTTCAGGTGAACTATCCCTTTTCCTTTAAAATCGAATTTGAAGCTCACATTTATTCAAAAACTGATGGATAGAACCAAGTTCCCACTCAACATTTTTCTTCATCTGTAACTCGTTTATTTAGGATAGTTCAAAAAATTGTGTGGTTTGTTGAGGAGAGGTGTGCTATTATTTTTCAGTGCAAGCAGATTTATGGTTCCCGCTTGGTGGAGGACAAAAAGGGGAGAAAGAAAATCCAGTAGATTTGAGTGGACACCTTTAGACTTAGTTAACAAGCATCTAACAACTACCCAGAATACCACCCTAAAGAGCTTGTTTGTATTATGATTTTAAAGCACATCTTCCTGTATATCTTTACATTCACTGAATACTGTTTCACTGCAAACGAACACAAATCAATTCAAAAGGTCCAATTACAGGCTACAACAGCAATGTCAGTGATGTACGAGGTATGACGTGCCGGTGGTGGGGCTAATCTAGGTCTTGAGATCTGTCCTGCAAAAGCAAAAGTTGCAAATTAATTCCCGTGCAAAGATTGCTCCAGCGGTACCATTCTTGCAATTAGCATAATGCTATTAGGCACAGATCAAAAGGTTCTCCAATATGACAGTCACTAATGGTGTCTAATACATGACTCTTAACCTAGCGACAGCCATTAACATTTATATTATATGTTATCAAATCATCAAGGCTAATGAATGCCTAATGAGTGTGCTTTGCAGACGAGTAGTTTGTCTCTTAGGTTAACCGTTTGGTTTCTGTATTAGGCTGTTCAATTGAAGAATGAAATGTTTCGCAGGCTGTGTTCTAATATCTAGAGAGATGACTATGTAGGCAGCATTTTAAGGCATCACAGGGAAACTGATGCAAAGGCTGTTCCAACAGAGAAGCAGTACCATTATGTACTATTATGCAATGTGTTGTTTTTGTTTAAGTATTGTTAGCAAAACATTTCATTCAAATTACACACAAAAAAACAAACAAAAAAACAGGATATTCACTATATTTATGATGAAACCAATATAACCAATATAATTCAATATAAAGCCGTATTTAATTATGCTCTCCTTCAAGTAGTGTAAGAAGCTTTCCAAATATTCTCTTTTTTAAATTAAATTATTCAGTATATTTTGAAATGAACAAACAAGTTTATTTGATTAATACCATTTATAATTATTATTATTAATGTATTATTATTAAATTCATTTTAATTTATAATTATTACATTTGAAATTAAATTAAAATTATTTATCAGAAACAGAATATGGTACAAACTTGATTGTTTTAAACAAGTATTAATTTAAATATTATACAAAACATAGTACTGGATGGCTTTTTCCCCTTGCTTGCAAGTCTTCTAAGTTTGAGGTAAAAGGCCAAAAGCAGATTTTCTCTGCTTTTTGTTCAAAATGTTGCTTTTTTAAATAAAACTTTCCCAACTTGTTAATTAAAAAAAGAGAATGTCTGAAGATAAAATAAAACTCTTTTTCTTTTGACATATTGCATGTTGAAATATTCATACGACAAAATATTCTGGAGGCCATGAAAGTTTTGTGAGAATGATCAAAAATGCTGGTGGTGATGAGGGAAAAAATAAAATAAAAAAACTGGAGTTCCCTTCTCACAAAATGTAATGCTCCATCAATGTTCAATGAAAAGGTACTTTTTTTTTTCAATACAGTACAACTACAGAAGTAGTAAAAATCACATTGCAAACACAAATTGTTCACTTATGACCAGACAGAACATGCAAACTTCTTCTGTGCTGAGCTGAGAGTATTGGTAGCCAAAAGCAATATTATATTAGCTAAAATATTTACAAAGTGAACACACCAGGGGCAGAGGATTTGTGGAGCTTTGTAAATTATAGCTTTTTAAATTGGGGTTCTGCGGGAGCAAGACTCCATGTGGGCCAAGTTATTGTATTTTATTTTTTTCAGCATGCTGCCTTAAGGGGCATTTCATTTCAATTTAGGCAATTAAAATTAGGTTCCAAAGTCTCTGAGTGGTTGGTCACTAATAGGTGTTTCTGTTTTACTCCTGTATCCAGGTGTATCAGGCAGATCCATGTCTGCTGCTCATTTGCATAATTGCCATTGCTATTGTTCATTGTCACTAACATTCCCTTAAACAGACAACTTAGTCGCTGTACATGCCAAAGCTCCTTTAATAGGCCTATGTATGCAACAGACCTTAGGTTAGATGTGGTGCTTAAATACGGCGCTACACGTTCTGGGTTAAATCCGAAATCGCCCCCCTATACCTATACATTCACTATTCCCTACATTAGTCCATTCATACAGTCCATTTAAAGGAGTGAATGAAAACAAGTGAGTGAATTCGGACACTGAGCACACCGAAAGGACTGCCGCATTTTGCATAGCTTGCTGTTTAATAATCATTTGAAACTGGCAGCTCCAGTAGTAAGATTAAATGATTTATCTTGAACTCTATAACGGAAATTATGCATAAACCCTAATTAAACAAATTAATAATCAATTTACAATGAATTTGTACCTGTGTTGTATTACACTGTATTACGCCATGGACGAGCTTGTTGTAAAATGAATGGATGGATGATTCAGCTGCGGGCACCATCTTCTTGCAAAACATGGGAATTCAATTGGCGCACAACTCTCACAGTGCATTATGGGTTATCTCTAGCCGTTGAGTGTATATCAGTTGTACACTCGTTTTTGCGGTGCATTGTGGGATTGAATGAGTGCACTTGAGAAAATCCACTACGGTTTCGGACACCACAAAAAATGGCTGTCCCTTCAAATAGTGCCCTATTTAGGGGTATAGGGGGCGATTTTGGATATAGCCTAAGGCTAAAAACTGATTTTTTTTTTTCAGGGTTGGAGCTAAACTCTGCAGGATATCGGTACTCCAGGACCAACCTTGCACTGGCTAAGGTCCAGTGTTGGGGAAACTTACTTGCTTTTACAACTCGCACAGTGCATTATGTATATGCAAATTGCGGTCCCACTTTATATTAAGTGTCCCTAATACCTGTGAACTTACATGGTAACTAGATGTGTACGTAGCGTGTAACTACAGTGTATGTACACATTGGTACATTGTATCTACAGCTCTAATACTGGTGTAATTACACACATGTAACAACTCACTGAATAGCATTTGTAAGTACAAATGTGTAACAGGACATTGGTAACAACACTTTTTTCACTTCTGGAAGTACACATGTGTAACAAGAATTATGTAATTACATTTTGTAACAACAATATGTACTCACAGAAGTTTTTACACTTCCACACAGTCTTCAATACTGCAGTTACCAGTTTGGAATACCCTGAAACATTATTGAAATCGTGATGATTCCTATGTAGGCTACATACAATTTTTGTATTCATGTATTTGTGAACACTGAATTAGAATTAAAGTATCAATTTGTTATACCAGTGTACTTACATGGTAACTCCTCAGGAACTGTCTACTTAATATAAAGTGTAAAATGGTCACAACCTACAGAGTAATATATAAACTGTGTTTTCAAATGCATTATTAAATAGTTTACTTAATATGAAATTATAACGTTCCATCCTGTTCTGTGTGATTTCTGTTGCCAACTCGTTTCCAAGCATATGTAAGCATAATGTTTAACAAGACTACACTTTAAACCTTTAAAATAAATAACATTTCTACAATCGTTTAACCATTTATGTAATATTAACTTCGTTTGTAGCGGTGGGACACAGCAGGCGTTTTCTGACATCCCTGCGACTAACAATAAAACCATAAAATACACCGAACACGCATCATAATTATAAAATGAAACAATTTTATTTGTGCGCTATAATCCAGATCTTCAGAATCCATACCATTGCGAGGAACATGCCCAAATTCAAATCTTTATCTTTATTTTACGAATTCAAATACAACCGCGTCAGGAAACGGCAGTTTTTACGGCAGGAAAATCGAGCTCTCATTGGCTCTCGCCAGCATTCGTCACAGTTTACGACATGCCGTGTTTCTGGTGAAATATGTTTGAATGTTGCGCGGGCGCATACTCTTTGGCCGCATTTACGGAGAGGATCAGGAAAATAATCTGGATAATATTTCAGCGAATAATAACTTTAATTCTGCTCTGCACCTCAAACAAACCTACTGTATTCTGCCAGAGAGGACTGCGGCTGCAAAAGCATCGCCATTTGGATTACTTTTTGGTATGGCTGTTGATATTTTTGCATTAATTAAAAAAATTGTAATTGCAATTTTCTGTCTGTCATTTTTTTTTTATTACTGTACTGAGAGAGATATGGTTAACGTTAGGTTTAGAGGTAGGAGTGTGATTAGTGACTATAAAAATATTTTTATGCTATATTGTTAGTAAAAATGGTAATTTCCCTGCATATATTTTTGTCAGTTACGATTTATATCCTTTTATATTTGCTATAAAATGGGTGGCTTTAGGTTTGGGGGTAGGTTAAGGGGGCTAAAAATGTAAATCGCGTATTAATAAAATGATAAAAAGGCACTGATACGAATATTTAATGAAATGAAAGATACGTAAATATTTTACGTTTTTAGCAAAACATACGTAGCTATTTGTACATTTTAAACGTTGAAATACATCTAAATTGTGCATCTAAAAATACGTATAAATACCAACGTATAAACAATGAGACCAGGCTGGACCATTTTACACTTTATATTAAGTAGACAGTTCCTGAGGAGTTATCATGTAAGTACACTGAAATTAAAGTGTTGCAGAGGTTTACATTTGATATATTACTCTGTAAGTTGTGACCATTTTACACTTTATATTAAGTAGACAGTTCCTGAGAAGTTATCATGTAAGTACACTGAAATTAAAGTGTTGCACAGAGGTTTACATTTGATATATTACTCAGTAAGTTGTGACCATTTTACACTTTATATTAAGTAGACAGTTCCTGAGGAGTTATCATGTAAGCACACTGATATTAAAGTGTTGCACAGAGGTTTACATTTGATATATTACTCAGTAAGTTGTGACCATTTTACACTTTATATTAAGTAGACAGTTCCTGAGGAGTTATCATGTAAGTACACTGAAATTAAAGTGTTGCACAGAGGTTTACATTTGATATATTACTCAGTAAGTTGTGACCATTTTACACTTTATATTAAGTAGACAGTTCCTGAGGAGTTATCATGTAAGTACACTGAAATTAAAGTGTTGCACAGAGGTTTACATTTTATATATTACTCAGTAAGTTGTGACCATTTTACACTTTATATAAAGTAAACAGTTCCTGAGGAGTTACCATGTAAGTACACTGGTATAACAAATTGATACTTTAATTCTAATTCAGTGTTCACAAATACATGAATACAAAAAATTATACGTAGCCTACATAGGAATCATCACGATTTCAATAATGTTTCAGGGTATTCCAAACTGGTAACTGCAGTATTGAAGACTGTGTGGAAGTGTAAATACTTCTGTGAGTACATATTGTTGTTACAAAATGTAGTTACATAATTCTTGTTACACATGTGTACTTCCAGAAGTGAAAAAAGTGTTGTTACCAATGTCCTGTTACACATTTGTACTTACAAATGCTATTCAGTGAGTTGTTACATGTGTGTAATTACACCAGTATTAGAGCTGTAGATACAATGTACCAATGTGTACATACACTGTAGTTACATGCTACGTACACATCTAATTACCATGTAAGTTCACAGGTATTAGGGACACTTAATATAAAGTGGGACCCAAATTGCTATTATAAAAACTTAAGCAGCAACTTTTCCAATTTCCAATATTTATGTAATTCTCAAAACTTTTGGCCACGACTGTAAATAGAAAAAAAAAATGTCATTGGCAGGCGACGTGACATGGTCCGTTATACTATTTAATATTGCTTATTTCTGTGGATTTAAACATTGTTTGAAACATCTGGAATGATGTAAGTACACATTTCAGCAAAATATACAACACTGTTTTAGTGGTTTTTAGATATTTTATTTTAAAAATCTTACATATTTTCTGTGTTCCATTTGGAGGGGCTCATCCCTATTCCCTAATCCCTTTAAAGGATTTACCCTCCGGAGTGAGAGATTCGAAGGGCTGAAGGGTCTAGGGGACCAAACAACTTGTTTCTTGAAGTCCCTTCTGCATTGGCATTCTGTGCCCATACGGAGGTGCCGTCATCATGCAAAGGATCATGGGGGCCCGAAGTGTTCATCAGTTGTACCCTTTGAAATCCTTCATTCCAAAGTGCCCTTTAAAGTGGATAGTTTTGAGCACTTCGGTTTGGAGTGACACTTGAATATGGCAGCCATGAACACACCCTAAGTGCCTTGGTTGCACACTAATTTTTGAGGTGCATTGTGCATTCGAGAGCGTCCATGGTTTCAGACACCACTACAAATTGCTGTCCCCTTAAATAGTGCCCTATTTATGGGTATAGGGGGTGATTTTGAATACAGTCTAGGGCTAAAAACAGGTGAGTTTTTTTCAGGGTTAGAGCTAAACTCTGCATTACATCGGCACTCCAGGAGCGATGTTGCCTATCCCTGCACTACACTGACTAAGGTCCAATGTTGGGGAAAGTTACTTTTAAAAGCAATGCATTACAATATTGCATCACTATAAAAAAAGTAACTTACTTAACTTTACTTTTTGACACTTCAGCTGGGGTTGCTTATTTATTTTTAACAAAGAAAACCAAAAAGTTATATTTTTGGCCACCCTTTCATAACAAAAAGCCTCAGCCTGAAGAAGAACCTCTTTACTAGTTTACTAGTTACTTCAAAAAAGTAATCTGATTATGTAACCTGATTAACTTGTAATGTGTTACTCCCAACACTTCTAAGGACTACAGACAGCAATGCAGCTCACTCAGAATTGGAAAAGGGTGAGACTCATCTTTCACTTCTTCTGTGTTCTGTGTCCTGTGTCTATTTTTTACTCCAGTTTCCCCAGTATTTTTGCACTTGCTTATGACATCTCTGCTAAGGAAACATACGGTTCAGGTGTTGCATTAAAAGACGTTAGCCTAGAATCTAGCATTACAGTTGCTTCCAAGGGCAGTCTAGTTACTCTCAGTTCACTTGAGATTTCGAAAAATCCAAGATGAACCAGGCCAATCACGAGTCGGTGGGTGGGCTTAACATGATGACGACTGACCTGCGACCATAAGTTCCGTCAGACATTCTCTGGTTTCGTGAATTACGCGTGAGCGATGGCTGCTGCTAGTGAACAACTTTCTTTCGAATCGGCTTTGGCCGCCACTCTGAAAGACTTGAAGTTAAGCTTTTCTCTGAGAAAAGAACAAGAAACTGCACTGAGGTCGTTCTTACAAAAGAAGGATGTATTTGGAGTTTTGCCAACCGGATATGGCAAAAGTTTGATCTACTAGCTAGCTCCACTGGTGGGAAGCGCATGGACTCTGCCACAACCCGCTAGTGATTGTTGTTTCACCGCTGATAGCTCTTATGGAAGACCAGTTAAAAGAGGCATCTCTTCATCAAACTTTTCCACAACACACATGCATGGAACTCTCTATTCCATCGCTCTGACTACGTCACCTTCTTCGTTGTTCTTCGCTATCCTATTGCGTGGAGAGGGAGTTTGAAAGACAACCGTTTATCCCACCCCTCCGGTTGAACCCTGTCTATGGAGAGTGCCCAGACCCTACATTTATGTGGGTCTGGTTTGTCAGGCTAAAAAGACGTCACTTGGATCAAAATGTTTACCTGCTCCTACAGCAATCAAATCACACACAAAAAAAGCCATGAATTGAGAATTCATCCCTCCGCAGGAGGTTTCGATTCAACCGCACATTATTCCCCATCCTCTGACTACCACGCTCTTCAAAACAATTGGGGATAAAAGAGCAAAAATGGAGCTAAATCACTTTCCCCAGGGAAGAAAGAGATAAGTCATATTCTCAGTGGTGTTATCCATCATCTGCAGCTCATAACGTCTCCTGTGCTGAATCATGGCTGAGATGACTCTGGGCACACGAAACGAAGAGCTTTTCTCAAACTACAAACACCCATCAACTATCTCATTTATAAAGCAACAGGATTTACAAGCAGTGAATAGAAAGAAACTTCAACTTGGTGTGAATTAAAATGCATTGTATTTTAAATGGGCTCTTGAAAAGAACTGTGATTTATGTAATGACAACAGTCTCATCCTCAAACGGGAAGCTTGTGCGTCGTCCTCAGAGCGCCTGAAGGGCTGTTCACCCTGACAGCGACTAAATGGCTGCAGGTCACCCAGCTGCTGTATTGCTGGTGCTACTGAGCGCTCTTACTCACTGATGTATGCATCTGTATCAGGACGAATCAAGTGAGCTTCACCATCTTCACTTCTGCAGGTAACAGCCTCATCATTATGCTGCATATTCACACAAGGATGAATTCCAACCATCTCTGTCACTCCTGTTGCATAAAATTGCCAGCTCTAGTTGAAAATAAATTACTTTTGGTTGCTTTTTTTGCTGGAAATTGCTGTTAGAATGAATGGTCTTTAATGCATTTTGCACAGAAAAATGGTAAAAGCTCCAAAAAAAGATTCAGTCTAACTGGCTACTTTTCTTTTAATATTTGGAAAGTTTACAGTATATTAGAAGATTTATAATAAGAGAAATATTAACACAATTTCCAACAGAAGCTTAAAATGTACACACATTTTCACTCCCATTAAAAGCTCAATAATTTACCATCAAACAATGCCACATGGAAGTAATGAAATGAAGACAGAAATATGCATTATTTTTGTAACAAAGTGAAATATCACAAATAATAATTCTACAAATGCAGAAATTGTTGCTTTTGTCTCTAAAAATGCTGGGTTCAGCTCGTTGAATCATTTTATTGGCTTTTAATATATTTTTTTTTTTTATCCATGTGCTGGGTAGTTTTTCTGTAACTAAGCTGCTGGGTAATTTTTAATGCTGGGTTATTTTTTTCTACCGATTGCTGGGTTGAGCCAGTCTTTGACGAAACAAACCAGCTGTTGAGTTACAGTCAGACCACAGGCTTTTTGCATCCTCTACAGAAGACAGAAATATACTTCTTCACATTATTAAGAAAGGCCATTTGCAAAAATGCATTAAAAACCTTATACTCACTTCTGCTGTGGGTGAAGCTGCATCACAAATAATTTGCACAAATATAGATGCATATGTAGATCGTGATCGGCGTTTTCCTTTCAAAAACAAAAGTAATGTTAATCCTCTACATCTTTAGAGGCTCAATCGGACACATTCTTGTCTTCCCCTGCACCTGAGTCGGCACAATGGCGATCAGAGTCAGACTGTTTCAGCTCAGTGAGGGCGGGTCCAAGGTAAGGTTCTCATGTCAATCAACTATCGTGGGAGTGGCCTCTGTTTGTGTTTCGTCACACCGAAAAGAATCTCAGAATGAGCTGATTTTAAAAAGGGGATATAACTTTTAAAGATTAAAAAAATACCACTGGATGGATTTTTATCATTGTAGGGTGGTTGTGTACACAAACTGCCAACACACATTAATGTTCAACTTCAAACAACATGTAAAAGTGAATTTTGCACCCGACGACCCCTTTAATTTAATTTGATGTTAAAATATGTTCTCCAATCTCAGTACATTTTATGGGCAGGTTATGGAGTCATGACATCTTTCAGCCCATTTTAAGCCAGCAATAAAATAATTCTTAAAGAAAATTTAACTTGAGTATAACAACCCAACATTTAACCCAACCAGCTGGGTCAAAATAACCCAGCATTTGTTCTGTCCCATATTTACCCAGCACTGGGTTGCCAAATAACCCAAGTCGGGTTGTTTTAAACCCAGCCTTTTTTAGAGTGTATAAAATATCTAAACATTCTTGAATCAAGATGCATTTACCTGAGAAGCAAAATGGCTAAAGATATAAAGTATTTTTATCAAAACTATCAAAATTTAGTTCGTTTTTGATTAAAACAATGGGGGTAAGTAAAATTATCTTAATTTAGAGGAAAACAAGAGTAGTGTTGTCACGATACTGGAATTTCTAACTTCGATACGATACCTTGAAAAATATCGATATTCGATACTATTTTTCGATACCACAGAGAAAAAAACTGCCACAATATTAAGGAGGTAAATTTCTTTTTTAATTTGAAGATAAATATAGTCTAGAACATGACAATAAGGTATATGCATGTACACTGCTACAGCCCTGTTCACCTTCTTAGCTTCATTTGAGTTTGAGCTTCATACTTTATTTGCTGTTCAAATACAACTGTTAGTGTAGGTCGTAAACTTTTTTTTTTCCTTTTAGACCACACTTTTAAAATGAACTAAACTATCCAACTAATCTTAGAAATTTAAGTTAATGTTAAAATATATTTGTTAACATTAGTTAACATGAATAAACAATGAAAAATACCTCCAAAACATTTATTAATCTTAGTTAAAAGTTAAAGTATAATTTACTAATACATTAACTAATTAAAATCCAAGTTATATCTGTTCATTTTTTTTTTTATTGGACCAGAGCTAACATGATCCGTTGTATTTTTATTACCTACCGTTATCAAAGATTCAAATATTCTGTAATAAATGCATTGCTCATCGTTCATAAATGCTGGTTAATAGATTAACATTATTTGATGAACAGATTTTAATGCCGGATTCATAATCACCGATCCATGCAAGCAAACATGCGTGCATCACACACGAAAACAATGCTCAGTTGCTCACTGGATAGACATTAAGACAAATTGCAGAATTTAGGTAATGATTTTTTTTTAAAATAACTTTAAATAAGCGTAGTTGTTTTACATTTGAACGCAGTTAAAGTATTTACTCGTCTAAGATTCCTCAATCTGATTACATTAACGAACTACAGTAAAAAACGGGACAACACTCATATCAGCAACAATAATAGGCAATCTTATTTAATGATTCAGTAATGTTAAAATGAGAACAGTTCTTCTTTATATAGATCCGGGTGTCTGTCTTTCAGGTGCTTTGCGAAATTAGTGGTGTTAGTACCTCTTGTTAGCACTGCTAGCAACTCTTACATATTGGCTTGCATGTGTACTTCGGCTTTCCATGTTCGTTTGTTTCATATCCTAAATATTTCCAGATAGCACTCCTGCTGTGTTCTTGATCAAACAAACACCGGTCGCGGGACGTCGCGCTCGCCTTTCTGTTCGCTTGAATTTGACGGGACAGGCACTGCGGTCACGTGTGGTGTTTGTAAACTCGCCTTTGTGGAAAAGTGAAAGTGACAGCTCGGCTAGTATCGATACTTCGGGAAATTTAGTATTGGTATCGTTCAGATATTTCAGTATCGATATTTATCGAAATATCGATATTTTTGACAACACTAAACAAGAGTATATTTTCTCTTTAAAAAAAGAGGCAAAAATAGTAAGCACTTTATTTGGTATGTTTGGTTTCAACATTTCAACCTTTTCATCCTGACTGGCATTCTTTCTAAATTGCCAAAAATCAAAGAAAATCAACAAAACAATTAAAAAAGTCAATCAATCTTCCAATGAATCAATCCATTAGCCTTCTAACCAATCAGTTAAACAACCAAACAATCAATCAGTAAATATCAATATATCAATCAATAGTCACTGATTATACACTCATCATGGTCAGATTGACTACTTCTCTTCATGTGGTTCTTGACCAGAATAAGCAAAACCAGAATTATATATATTCTGAATATTCTGTGCTAATTACCATTCCACCACAAATCCCATTGACAGAGATCCTTCCCAAGAACCCAGAACACTGATTTAATGAATTTATCTTGAATTGATATAACACAGAACAATAGGAGTCACGGATGTCTGAGAAAGATTAACGCCAATAATTTATTGTGCAATTGACACTGAAATACTTTCAGACAGATGCAGACACAGCAGAACAGTTCTCACATCAATAATGTATTGTCAAGATCTAGAAGAAATGCTACAATTGACAATTGATGCGCAACTCTTTTTTCTCGGTCAATGGTTTATATTAAATGGTTTCCTTAGAGCTCAGTTCTTCCAAAAAGAAAATCTTTTTGCAAAGCAGCACTCCACATTGGCCAGAGACTGAGTGGAAAATCAAAGGCTGAACATTAGAGAACTCTCCCTGAAGTGCTTGCTTAAAACATCATGACAGAAGTAAGCCATTAAGCCAAAATATCCCTATCTTACAGGAGTACATTTCTGCCTTAATGTTGGCTTTAGTGCAGCACATAAACACATAAAGCACAGCTATTTGTGGGGGAAAAATGGCTGTGGATTTACACTGATAGCCTTTCGCATCATCCTGATTAGCCTTGATGGCTTCCTTAAGAGGGCCATTGAAGCCTGTTGATTCTCTTGCTCAGCACAACTATAAGTGCACGGGTGGTGATAACTTACACCGCATGTGCGCTCGCTGATAAGCGACAGGACAATTATTCCATTCTGAAGAGTAGCATCAACACAACGACACACACACTAAAAGCACAACTTAAACGCATGGTTGCATTCTAATTTATTGATTTAATTCAACTTTTTAAGATGAAAATGTTATTTTGATGAGTTGTTTTGACATAAAAAGGTTGATTTCTTAATATTGTGTGTAATTTAAATGGACATTAATTGCTTGATTAAATGCACTGCTTGATTTAAAAAGAAAAGTTGCAGTAACAAATAATTTTAATAACTTTGTGCAGTGAATTTCCAGTTCCCCGCATGGTTCGCAAAGGAATGGATTTAATTCATAATTTAAATGTGTTTAATTCTGTAATGCATATTTTTAAAGGCCATTTTTTCAAAATATGTTTTTTTTCCTCCTACACTAAGCCATAAATCTCCACTTCAGTAGCACTTACACACACCAAACTTCACATTTTTATTCTTGTCTACATCCTGAATGTTTTTACAGAGGGATTTTTCCATATATAGCACTTAATTCCCCAAAAAACTGTCAAAAATCTGCCTGTTCCAAGTATTTTCTGACAAAATGAGATACCCCAAATTCCTTCTGTAAAAACATTTGACTCTAATATGTCAAAAAAAATTAAACAAGAATTCTGAAACTGACTTCATGCAGTGTTTAGATTTTTGTACTAGAAATGTATGCAAATTAGAGCATCTTTCATTAAACAATGCCTCAGTTGCATATTTAAACCTAACATTTTAGAAAACTTGTAATACACAAAATGTTTGCAATTAACAATGTAATCAATCAACTAATGGGAGTTGTGTCCAAACTCCCATTAACAGAAACCTAACAATATCACTTTATGAGATTTATGTTTCAGAAACTTTTAAAAGTCATTTTCCCTAACACTGCCAAAGATTCAGCCACATGCAAATAAGCCCAATTACTGTATCTGATGCTTTACTGTTTTCTTTCATTGTATCAAGAGGAGTCCAGCTCAACATCTGCATGCTCTGAAGATGTGAAACAAACAAAAACAATTTAATGACGAGCATGGTGGGTTCAGAGAAAAGAGTCCGTGAAGCGGATCCAAACAACAAATAAATGAGAAGATCTTTGCCACAGATGTGCAAAACTATAAACTGTGAAGCTGGTTCAGAAAATTCTATTCGTGTTGTCTGTGCTTTGTCCTGAAATAGCTTCTCTAAAGGACAACTGAGTTGAACAGAGTCAGATGAGCTGTCATTACTGTAGTGAGCAGTGAACAGTACAATGTTTTCATGTCCATTATATTAATGCTGATGTCAGGGCAAAGACAAAAGGCCAGATACATACAAAAGTACATTAAATAATTGTATAAAACAACTCAAAATTATTTCATTTCAGTTATTTACCAAAGCAGCATCTCCTATTTTCATTTAGCTGTACTAAATGTACTAAAAATAACTAAAACTGAAAAGAAAATTAGGGCTGTTTCGTTTCCTCAATTTGATTTTTAAAAATCGCGATTTAATTTTGCGCGCGCCGACTAACCGGCACAATACCGGAAGTGTCACATTTCACGGATGAGAATTCATGAAATATTACACTGTTTTCCAAGGCTGCATTATATATTAAACCCACTTAAAAATTAAGCATAACTGTTAATTCACAAATGCTACAATTTAGTTAAATAAATATATGCAATGCAGGTGTATTATTTGTTACAATTATGCACATACGTGTAGGTTACATACATGCATCTCGGTTCACATTTACATGTGTGGAGTGTCTTAAACTCCATCTTGGCACATTGTTGTGAGTTTGGGTTTATTATAACATTCATCTAGGAACGCAACATGCGCCATTTCATCAGATTTGTAAGGTAAATCATTTATAAAATGATGCAAATCAGGAGAATACATCAATATCTTTCTCATTATGCTAAGTGTTCATCAGGATTTCAAAATAAAAGTTTAAACCCTCACTCTGAGTTTAGACATTTGGGCCCGGTTTTCACAGACAGGTCTTAGACTAAGCCAGGATTAGGCCATAGTTAAATTAGGACATTTAAGTCATTTTTATAAACATGCTTAGACAAAAAACATTACTGGTGTGCATCTTGAGACAAAACAAAGGCACTGATATATTTTAAAATCAATCAGTGCAATTTTATTTCAGTTACAACAGCTCAGACTTACATTTTAGTCTAGGACTAGGCGTAAGCCTTGTCTGTGAAACCGGGGGTTGATGTCCACATATTCATCAAATTATTGTGGCTATAGCATTTCTGTGGTAAAATATTAAAGATTAAGTGGACATATGTCTTAAATGTTGTCAATATTAAAAAGGATTAGACTGCGCAGTGAAGTGTAAAAACAATCGTCAGGCCATTGGCACCCTCTGCAGGCCTTTGTAGTAATGCGTAATGTACATTAGTTCTATTGTTTATAATTCATTATGTATTTTAACAGTTTTGTGCAAAAAAAAAACATATGATTTCTTGCTTTTGATACTTAATTTGAACTAATTATTATTGCATCAGTGCTATTATATATGTATTTAAAGTAATTTTAAAGGCTATTGTTCACTTATATCTACATTTTTATTACCACAAAAAATAAAACTATAATTAAAAGGCAATCTGTTGAAATCTGTTTTATTTTCAAATTCAGTTTTTTCCATTTTAGTTTTTCTATACTATGCTTTAATGGTTAAATTACCTTTTCCTTAATCAAAAAGCCTGTGTAATTAATTGAGTTTTACAGTTTTATTTTTACCAGATTCTTTTCCATTACTTTTTCTGGATTCTATTTTGATTTATCTATTTTGGTTCCAATTTTAAACACCTCCAGTTCATTTAATTTATAAAAGTAAATTAACTTTTACTTTTTGAGTAAAATTAGTCGTTTAGATTAATCGATAAATTAGTCGATAGATTAGTCATTAGTGGCAGCCCTAATGAACATTAATAAAATAAAAACATAAAAGAGAAAAAAAAACAGAAAAAAAGACTAAAACATTAAAAAAATAAAACAAAATAAATAAATAAATCACATTTTCATGTATCAGACCAAAATTCACAAAATGTACATACATAATGTATTCATGTAAATACATAATGCATTTAAAAAATGCCACAAAATCATTCGTAGTTAGCTTCTGTTTTCTCTTTCTCTACTGTCATGGTGGAGAAAAAGTTTGATTGGAATCTTGCTGAACAAGTTAAAGTTAGATAAACTGTCGATATTAGAATTAATATTAGAATATGATTGCTAAAGAACCATTTGACACTAAAGACTGGAGTAATGATGCTGAAAATTCAGTTCGATCACAGGAATAAATTGCACTTTACAATATAGACACCAGTTATTTTAAATTGCAATAATATTTCACTATTTTATTATTTTACTTTATTTTTGATCAAATAATTGCACCCTTGGTGAGCAAAAGAGACTACTTTTGAACAGTAGTACACACAAGGAAAATTCAAGTACAAGTTGTCTTTGAATGGTAATATTAATACATGTTGTTCTGGATAGTAGTGTTTTATTTTTATAATACTGCGAGGAGAGGGAGGTGTTCTCGTCTTACTAAACAGAACGAGGGCACGTGAGTCTGGAAAATCATTGGCCTACTTTAGCTTTGTGATTATTCAGGCTGTACGCTACATAAATAACCATCAAAGCCTTTTTCAGATTTTTTTGATTATGGAAGCCAGCAAAATTGTTTCCTGTGTAATCAAGCCCATCAATATGAAGATGGTCCTCTGTAAAAAAAAACAAACCAAGGCAGAATCACAGAGAGGGAAAGAAAATAACAAGGTGCACCTGATTATACCGATCCATGAGGGACGTGTGTGAACCATTCCACAGCTGCTTCTTCTTTAAGAAGGATGACGAATGAGGGATAGTATCAAATCATTTAACAAGGAAAACCTGCCTTTTTCAGAAACACAAACAAAACCCTTCCTCTAACAAAAAACACCACAAGCAGTTTATTCCACCTGCTAGAATATATTCAGCTGTGAATATTGAATACAGAATAACAAATGGCTTGGATACTGTAGTATTTTGGCATGAATGTTTTGGGAATATTCAAAGATATTCAACAAAAATGCTGCTAAGTAATTGTTTATTAATGACTTTTAGAGTGGATTGCAATTGAACACCCAGGGATATGCCATACCATCTCTACACAGCGCCGCTGAAATAAAGATGATTTACGCTGGGACTCATGTATGTGAATGTAGCTTCAAGGCACAGAACAGCTGTATGTGTCAATCAATTTGAAAAATGCAGTAACAAGTGATACAGTTCATTGCTGATGGCTACAGACACTATACTATCAGTTTCAGACTTTTTATAGGATTTTTTTATCTTATTTGCAGTTTGTAATGTAGCTATTCTTCTGCAAGGCTGTTAATCAAAAAAGTGTATTATACATAAAAATTAGGGATGCCGAAGCCGAACTAAATTAAACACCGGGCCAGAGGCCGATTTTTCCCCTCATGTATTTTGCCAATTTTTTTCACCATTGCATAAATTAAATAGCCAATATTTGCTTTTTACAGTTTTGTCTTGCTTTTCAAAAAAAAAAAAAAAAAAAATTAAAAAAAAAAAAAAAAATTACAAAACAACAATTAAAAAACAATTAAAAAACATTTTTTAACATTATAGCCTACCAACAAAGCACAATTCAACTTAAAATTACTAAGTTAGTAAAATAATATTGTTTGGCCATTTTTAAAACCCCCCTCTTAAATCAGGTATGTGTTTTTAATGTACAAATAAATGCAGCCTTGCTGAGCAAAGGAGAATGTTATAATAAGTGTCTTAATAGAGCTGTTGTAATGATTGTTATCATTATTTTTGTCTTACTTATACTTTTATTTTACAGAACAACAGTAAAATTACAATACTAACATTTATGAATGTTGACTTTTATTTTTGGTGGAAACCCACAAGAGTAGTCAGTACTACTTTTTGTTGACAGCAGCAATTTATTAAAGTCCCCATGAAATCAAAATTAGTGCGCAATGTAGGCAATAGAGAACGATTCATACAGTGTAAATGTGCTTTCCATTGGGGCAAATGAGGTCTGGTTTCACGGTGTGTCACGCGAACCGTGGCAGCGCGCATAGTCTGCACCGGACTTAGCTCTGGTCCAGAGACGCGATAACACGGAGCAGATCATATGCACGTCGGCATGTATTAATTAAACTACACGGTCTCAGTATGATTATGGTCAGTATTTTGTTTCAGCAAGAGTTTTATATTGAATCTTTGGGGTAATTTATTAGACTGTGGCTGTCATAAGCTTACAAATGTAAAATGCACAAAATGCAAAAAATACAAATGCACTTCAGTGGACTGTTTCAGTGTTTCAGTGCAGATTTTCCTTGCGCTTTGGACTTTGAACCCTGGCTAAAGAGCTTGTGCAGCGCTGTCAGAATAAATACAATTTGTGCGTGCATTAGACAACATAACATTCTGTAGTTTATTTACTAATGGCTTAAGGCCATTTCGCAGTTTCGGTCATCATACAGTAACCAGCAACAACCAACCCTTTCGCTTCTCACTGACGACATGCGATGCGGTTCTAAACAGTGTAAACCGATGCTTGTAATGATTTCTCTGACAGTTTGAAATGCTTCCACACTACCCACATGTTTGCTGCATTAGTGTGCGCCTCTATTTGATAGCGTCACGTCATTGTTCTGTATAATTTATTCAGCCTTTTCGCTTATTTGAATAATATCAAATAATTTCAGTTGCTGAACATTCGGTGCATCTCTAATAAAAAATTTTCTCTCACAAAAAGTTGACTCAGAATCTTCTGCCTGTTAGTGTGTTCACATCATGTCGAGAAGACGCTGTGTTCTGCGCTGTGAAAGCAAGTTTGTTTTGCTTTCATTTCCAAAAGATGATGATTTAAAGAATCAGTGGTTAACATTATTTTTTTTTTCCCACGATTCCACAACAATTGGATTTATTTTTGTGTGTGTGTGCTCATCATTGTACCAAGAACTGCTTCTCTAATCTTGGCTTTTATCATCTTTGGCTTCTAATCTTCTTTATTTAGACCAACAAGCATCTCCAAACCACAGCCTGTAAGTACGATTAATACATTATGTGTACATTTTCGAAATATCACTTTTTTTGCGCTAATATGTGATATTAGTATACCTAGTGTAGCTTTAGGTTTCTAGGTAAACCACAATATCACTGTCTTATTGAAATAGTTCTGATAATTCGCTGTGAACCCACTATTTCCGAAGAATGTGTGGATTAATGTAGACTGTCGTTGTTTTAATTGCTTAGTTTAACAATAAAGAAAGTAACTCAGACATATTTTGGTTTACAAACCGTGTTGTTTCATCAGTTAGTCATGTAAGCTAACGTGTCCACCATTATTGTTTTGTTATGCGTTTACAGTTTAGCAGCTAAACTTTAGCTGTGGGCAAGATTCGCTTGTATAAGTGTTAAACAAAATGTTTAAAGTCATGATTTTAAGAACGGATTGAAGCACTATGTTATTGCTTTATGTAAATGTGCTCAGGGTTGCCAGGTTGTCACAACAAAACCCACACAACTGTTACTCAAAACTAGACCAATCACATTTTGAGGGTGGTCCCCCTTTAAAAATCACGTTAGGGGTGTAAAATACATGCTTTTTGTCGAGTCCAGGGGCTATGTTATTGGCGTCGCTTCAAACAGCAGACTTGGCAACACACATGGTAACGCTCTCTAATTTGCTAAAGTACTCCTCTCTGTGCCAATCACAACAGGCTTGACCAATCAGAGCAGAGTAGACTTATGAAAGGGAGGGGTTTACAGACATTACACTCAAAACTGATTCGAACAAACTATTTTGAAATGTATAAATGTATATTCTGAGAAAATCACAGTGTTTTCTGACCTTAAATGCATCTAAACCTGTTGTAGGGGACTCAATATTAAGACACTTAAAAAGAAATACCATATGACCTGCACTTTAAGGCATCCGATGAGTAAATGAAAATGACTAGTAATAAATAGTACACTGTCATGGGAAGATTCTCATCAGTCCAACAGTTATTTTTAAAGTTGTAAATGAAATAAAAGATTATTGGAGTACATTTTACAAGAAAATACAACTGTCTTTCTACTTCAAAATGTAATGCTTTATTCAGTGTGTTATTTGTTGTTTGTAAAAAATAAAAAATCAGTGAGGTAATTGTAAGTCATTTAAATATGCTTTTTTCTGCAGTTTATTGTTCAAATGTTTCTCAACAAAGAGAAAAAAAAAATCTTATTGGAAAATATAAATAGTTCTAATATTTTTAACATTCAAATAAAGAGTCAAGAAAGACAAAAAATGGCTTGATTTTACACCAGTTCATTCATTAAGCTGGAATGAAGGGTGAAGTTGAGCACATTGCATTGTGGGAAAACAGTATCCCAAGCAGTGCTCTGTTATATGCTGCACATTTTGTGAAATGCACATTTTAAGTATGTACTGAATATTGCAGAAATAGTGAGAGTAGTATCATAGTGGGCCATTCTAAACTCAATCATTAACATTAGAGCTACAGCAAGGCCACAAAAGGACTAATTCTGCCCTCTATTGGATAATCAGAGTAGGCATCTGAATGATCCAATCACAAATGTATATATGAATGAAAACATCTCACAAAGACCAGCAAAAAACAATGACTAACTTGTTTCTTTCAACTTGTAAAATAAGTAAAAAGAGCTTTACTCTCACTACCGTGTTCATAATATGTTGTGTGTAAAGCCGTGACGTACAATATGCATCAAAATCTGGAAGTATGACAAAAATATGTTCTACTGTATCAGGAAGTGTCATGGAGCCTGGTGAGTAATCAATGTGTGAGTGCCCGACGGGCCGCAGGGAGTCTCTAACAGTGAGATGTTCTGTCAGCAGATGATGATGATGAATGGGGCCTACGGTTTTGTTTGCTTTTGTGCTTGTCGTTTCAACGGGCCTCTGACAATGGCCTGTTGGGACAAGTTACCGGTGGATTCCGAAGTGGAAAGTTTGACATAAAGTTTGGAAGTGAACTGATGAATCCGCCCATAGAAAAAAATCACAATTAAACTGAGATCAAATCATTTGAGGCACCTTTGTACAAAGATAAGAAACCTCAATTGTGGGAAACTTTTGTTGCATATCCTTCAGACAGAACATGTGGTGGCAAGTTACCATTTGTAGGTGTAACAAATTAAGACTTTAAGAACTTTTAAAATGTTATCCAGAGTACTATGAAAGCCTGGTCAAGTAAGACATGATATTATGACTATATACACATAGACAAGTGGTTACTGCTGTTAAAATTACAAACTGAAAAATGTTCTCTCTTTTTTTAATTAATGAGTGGTATTTTAAATGTAATTGGTGACAACAAACTAGATGCTGAATTGGAATTTAACCCTTGTGCATCTAAATGTAGGTTCATAGAGGACAAAAATGTCCATGTTAAAAAACTGTCAGGCTTAAGTTTAAGTTAAACACACTCTCATTTTAAAGAAGGCCCTTGGTAGATTATTGCTGAAGTAAAAAAAAAAGTTGGAAAAAAAAGTTTAAGTTTTATAAAATTTTAATTCTGAAGCCTTGCCAACAGAATGAAAGCCTAAATGTAGCACAACCCTGATGAACACAACTCTGAATGGCTTCAAGTAATTGAGCGATGTAGAGTAACAGCAAGATCACTGCGAGGGGAATTCTCTAATGCTCACTTAGCCACCAGGGATTCATTAAACAACCTGCCCGCTTGGAACAAATGAGCTTAAATTCATTTAAAGTAAATTATAAAGCATGTTGTCAAATTAAATCAAGTGTGCCTGATCTCATATGTCAGCTTTAAACTGACCTTTGAACATGAAACACTGTGTTGCTATGTAAATGTTATTGAATCCTGATGATGTTGCAAACTGTTTTCAGTTGTGAGTCTCCTTCAACAAGTAATTAACCGTAATTGAGACAGCAAACACATGTTAAGATTAAATAAATCCAGGATAACTGTTCACGGTAATTAACTTCCTAGCATTTACATGTCTGAGATGCTGAAATTCACATCACAAGAGATTTGTCAAGGCAATTTAAAACTTACTAAGAGTTTAAACACTTAAACACAGCAGAATTAACTCAAATACTGACCACAGAAATTTCAGAAATGTCAAAACATTGTGAATATTACCATTTATCCTGGTGTAGTATATTTCTTCATAGACTTCCACTGGAAATGCTGAAAGTCTGTTACTTACTCTAAACCCAGAACATTATAACAATTTATATTATGATCCGTGTATATATTATCTGTATAACTCAGCTTTGTAATGCACAACATCACTAATGCTAACACTGAAAGGTAATTCTGTCCTAAAGAGCTCTTACGCTGTTTCCTCAATGTTCATTCATGCAATCATCACTTTTTAATGCCATGGGGGCTTTGCAAACCACAAAACACAAATCCTTCATTCGTGAAGCAAACTGAAAGTCGGAGGATTGTCAGCAGCAGCTGTTTATCTGATTGAGACTCTGTACTATGCGATTAGCTGATCTGAGAGATAGCCCCACATACACGAATGAGTCAGACGCACCTAATAAACTGATCGCCGCACTGCAGACAGCCATCACAAACATACACTTCAAGAGCTCTGTGAACAATGAGTGATTCATTAGGGAGATCACACGTGGTGATTTCAGGAGATGTTCGACATCTTTTACCAGCAGAAAAAAATTAGAGTACAAGATGTTTGAGGAGAATCTGGGTGGCAGAGCTCTGTGATTGATTGTTCAGTCTCTAGAAATATTTGTTGACTTTAGGTGCAAATATTATGGAGCACAAATCTCTAACAAATCAAAGCCAAATTGAAACACTGATTGCAAACATTCCAAAACATGCTCGGAGTTTGAAAGTGTTCCCTTATGCAAATATTCATCCTTACAAACCATATGGCAAATATATTTATATTTTTGTGGCCAAAATATATGCTGCAAACAGTTAAGCTCAATGAAATATATTTATGAAATAGAAAATATATTTAGTTTCGACCCAAAATACATTTCAGGGGCAAGAAAATACATTTCTAAATAGGCTAAATGCAAATTTGGATGACCTACAAGAGATCAAAGTTTAGTATTTTCATTTATTGCAATATTGCATTTTTGGAGCATTTTAAAATATGTTGCTTGCTGAAGTTTATGCAAATGTGTTTACAATATGTTCACAGGCATTATAGACAACAAATCAAGTTCAAATGTGATACTTAAATGTATTTTTTTTTTTTTTGGACTGAAATATACAGAGGACTTAAATGTGTTCAAAAATAAACTTACAATATACAGTTGTGCTCATAAGTTTGCATACCCCATGCAGAATATGCTAAACGTTAATAATTTTAACAAAATAAGATGGATCATGAAAATTGCATGTTATTTATTTAGTACTGCATGTCCTGAATAAGCCATTTCACATAACAGATGTTTATATATACTCCACAAGACAAAATAATAACTGAATTTATAAAAATGACTTCATACCCTTAAATCTTAATACTGTGTGTTGTGTCCTGGATGATCCACGACTGTTTTATGTGATAGTTGTTCATGAGTCCCTTGTTTGTCCTGAACAGTTAAATTGCCCGCTGTTTTTCAGAAAAATCTTTCAGGTCCCACAGATTATTTGGTTTTTCAGCATTTTTGTGTATTTGAACCTTTTCCAACAATGACCATATGATTTTGAGGTCCATCTTTTCACACTGAGGACAACTGAGGGACTCATATGCAACTATTACTGAAGGTTCAAACACTCACAATGCATTAAGAGCCTATATGAATTTAAAGATCAGGGTAAATTGAACTAATTTTGTCTTCTGGGAAACATGTAAGTATATTTTGTAGCTTCTGAAGGACAGCACTAAATGAAAAAAAAAAAATATTTATGCAAAATAGAAAGAATGTACACATCTTCATTATGTTTAAAAGTTTTCACCCCCCGGCTCTTAATGCATAGTTTTTTTTCCTTCTGGAGCATCAGTGAGCGTTTGAACCTTCTGTAATAGTTGCATAAGAGTCCTTCAGTTGTCTTCGGTGTGAAAAGATGGATCTCAAAATCATACAGTCATTGTTGGAAAGGGTTCAAATACACAAAAGATGCTGGAAAAAACAAATAATGTGAAGGAGCTGGATGATTTTTCTGAAGAACAGCTGGCAGATGTACTGTTCAGGACAAAAAAGGGACTCATGAACAACTATCACTAAAGATAAAAACAGTCATGGATCATCCAGGAAACGACACAAAGTATTAAGACTCAAGGGTATGTAAACTTTTGAACGTGGTCATTTTTATATATTTAGTTATTATTTTGTCTTGTGGACTATATATAAACATTGGGTATGTTAAATCGTTTATTCAGGACAGTACTAAACAAAAAATAACATACAGTTTTCATGATCCCTCTTATTTTGTTAAAATTATTAACATTTAGCATATTCTGCAAGGGAAATTTATGAGCACAACTGTATATATATATACAGATTTGTATATATTTAGATTTTGTATTTATTTTTTTGTGGAAGAGTAAAGAAAATACAAAAGATTAGGAATCGTGAATTGTGAAGAATCAAAATTTATACTTTTGTGTTTCTCCAACAAAATAGGCTTGAAACATCCCGTTTAATTAGGTTTTTGCCTCAATGTACTCCTATTAATAGTATTACAGTTAAGCTTAGTTGTTAAATTTTGAAATTGGGTGAGATTAGGAATGTAGAATATGCTCAAGCAGAATAAAGCATCAATGTCTGCTTTATGTGTACTAATAAATTGCAAATATGCTAGTAATATGCATGGCAATGAGCAACAAGTAAATACTGAGCATTGGTACTTAAACTATAGTGTTACTACTTCATAATAAAAACAAGTTGGACTCACCCACACTGATGTAGTTGGCGGCCAGGAAGCAGTTCCAGTGTAAGAGCATACTGTTGTGGGACAAATCCGTGTCATTGGTGAAGCCTACGGATCTCATGGACAAATTGGGAGAATCCGTACTGAAGCTCTGACTACCAGAGAACAGGGAGGTGTTCAGAGATACTGTATCCATATTGCTTACTTTAGAAATTCACATGCAAATGCATTCAGCAGCCCCGGGAACAGTCATGTGTGATTCCGGTTCTACTTATTCCTGACAAAGTTATCCCTTGTTTCCAAACGGTGCTCTTGATAGAAAAGGAAAGATCTTCTGGTTTCCAGTGTGAGGCAGGACGTTCTGCAGATGTGCAGTGTCTGGGTTTGGGAGTGATTGTGGTTGGAGGTGTGGTGCAACCGTCTGACAGAGCTCCACAGCCAGTAATTGACCTGTAGACACGAGGTCAGTGTGCTGACAGCCTGCAGCAAAACCACACCTGCAAAGGGAAGCACACCTGTTAACACTGAGCACATGCAAGACCTTTTATAAACACTACATTTTTAATAGATGCTAAAGAAATCATATTAAATACAAAACCAAAACTAAATATATTGCCATGGTGCATGTTCAAAAAACATGGAACCATGTCCAAGATAATATAATAATACCATGGTAACATTTCACAGAAACACAGCGAAGTGTATCAAATAAACATAGGAATGAATGGACACAAATGATGTAATCCCTCAAGCCTTATCTGTTATTTTTGCATGGCTGCCTGTGAGTGAGCTCTGCAGTTGAACACTCCCATTATAATCAGTGTTGATCTCTTACAGGACGTCTTTCTGAAATCCACTCCGCAATCTGTCAAGAGTGGGACTTCATGAGCTGTGCTAGAGACATGTCAACTGCCTGCTCACCCCAACAATGGCTGTAATGTTCACTTTGAGTGCTTGTTGTGTTTGACGTGACATGTTGATACCTGAGGATGCAGGACTGGACGTGTCAGCCATGTAACACCTGGCCTCAGGTAACAGACCAGGCGATGAGACAATCCCCTCCCTCTAAAACACGACCCTCAGTCTCAGCTAAAACAAATCTGTCTGGCTTAGGATCCACTACATTCCTCAGTAGACAAAACAATAGAGGTCTATTTGGAAACACTTCACTTGATGCATGTGTATATAATGCATTGTAAAGGTATACTTTAAGCAATGAGTCTTTGTTTATTACGGAACTATTTTAAGGAGATTATTCCCTTGCGGGAAAAAAGCACACATTGGCATACTTATAATAATATACTTCACAATATGCTTTCAAACCCTCAATTGTATGTCATTTACAATTAAATGAAAATGCATTACAGTTTAAGTTTATTTTAAATGCAGTTAGATGAAGCTTTTGACCTACTTAAGTACAACTTTATCTGCAACTTCATACAGTAAATGACTTCTGTTGTCTTATACTGGTAGGCGTTCATGGTATTTAAAATATTCTTTACTGTCATTTAATGTCATTTGAATGTCATATGCATTTATTGCATTTATTGCAAAGACACTTGAACAAGCGGTGTTCAACCAAGTCTTAGCCTTTCTCACACAGAACAACCTCCTGGACAGCAACCAGTCTGGTTTCAGAAGTGGACATTCAACTGAGACTGTCTTGCTCTCAGTTATTGAAGCCCTAAGACTGGCAAAAGTCAATTTTAAATCTTCAATACTTATCTTGCTGGATCTGTCCGCTGCTTTTGACACGGTTAACCAACAGATCTTCCTGTCAATCCTTTTGGCTTCTCAGGAACTGCCCTCCAGTGGTTTGAATTTTACCTCTCAAGGCACTTCAAGGTATCTTGGAGAGGTATGGTATCCAAGTCGCAATTTTTAACTACTGGAGTACCTCAGGGCTCAGTTCTTGGACCACTTCTTTTCTTTGTCTACATGGCATCACTAGGTTCTGTCATTCAGAAACATGGCTTTTCATATCACTGCTGTGCTGATGATGCTCAACTCTACCTCTCAGTCCATCCTGATGATCCGACGATAGCTGCTCGGATGTCAGCTTGTCTAACAGACATTTCTTGCTGGATGAAAAACCATCATCTTCAACTCAACCTAGCCAAGACAGCCAAGACAAAACTGCTTGTGGTTCCATCAAACCCATCGTTTCCTCACAATTTAACCATCCAGTTAGGCACATCAACCATAACTCCTTCAAAACCAGCCAGAAACCTTGGATTTGTAATTGATGATCAGCTGACTTTTTCAGACCACATTGCTAAAACTGCCTGGTCCTGCAGATTTGCTTTATTCAACATCAAGAAGATCAGGCACTTTCTTTCGGAATATGCTTCACAACTCATTGTTCAAGCTCTTGTTCTGTCCAGGCTGGACTATTGCAATGCTCTTTGCAAGTCTTCCAGCCAGTTCTATCAAACCTTTACAATTAATCCAGAATGCGGCTGCAAGATTAATTTTTAATGAGCCAAAAAAAGAATGCATGTCACACCTCTTCATCAATTTGCACTGGCTACCAATAGCTGCTCGCATAAAATTCAAGGCATTAATGTTTGCCTACAAAACCACCACTGGCTCTGCACCCTTTTACCTAAATTCATTACTTCAGACTTATGGGCCTCTAGAAGCTTGCGTTCTGCAAGTGAATTCACACAAAATTGCACAAAATCACTTTTACTGACTTTCACATTAAATGTAGCTTTCTGGTGGAATGACCTGCCCAACTCAATCCGAACAGGATTCTTCAAGAATCGGGTAAAACACATCTCTTCCATCTTTATTTGACCCTCTCACTCTAGCACCCTCTATTCTAACTCTATTCTTAAAAAAATAAAACTTGCTCTTTATACTTTATATATTTTAAACTTTTAGACTCTATTAATTTACTTACTGCTTGTTTTCTTAAAAAGAAAATAGAATTAAAAAAAGAAAAAGCAAGCTAGTGTTAGAGGCCTAAAAATAGATATATAATATAACAAGAACAGAGAAGATAGTGTTATTTTTTTTATTATTTATTATGTAATTTAAAAAAAAACCTTGATATGTGTACTGCGTTATGCTAAATGAGACTTGTAATAGCACTTGCATGTTATTGCTCATTGTTGATTTTGATTGCTTCCATTGTCCTCTTTTGTAAGTCGCTTTGGATGAAAGCAGCTGCTAAATGTAAATTTATGATTTGGAACTTACTGATTCAGTTACAATTTAGTACATTTAAAATATAATAACTTTAAATATAACATCAAACAACACTACAGGTAAAATTATAACCAAGCACTTTACATGTGCTTTAGTATTTTAGTCAATGCATGACAAAAGATGATTAAAACTATTATTTTGCTAACACTTTATTTTACAGTCTCTTAACTAGTTGCTTATTAGCATGCATATTACTAGAATATTAGCCATTTATTAGTACTAATCAAGCACATAATAATGCCTTTTTCTACATGACCTTATTCTACATCCCTAATCCTACCCAATACCTAAACTTAACAACTACCTTACTATCTATTAATAAGCAGCAAATTCGGATTTTATTGAGGGAAAAGTCGTAGTTAATAGTGAATAAGTGTCCCCTATTCTAAAGTGTTACTGTTGCTGACATGGTAGATTTGAAGCACACTACAGGTGCAATTTCATTACAAATTAAGCACACTTCTTTTCACAAGGGTTGTCTGTGAACAACAACATTGAATCATTATAGGCTTCATATGAATTGCTTCTTAGTGAACATTGAATTGCATGAAAAATTGCTAAATAATAGTATACGATGCATACTTATCCATGGCTTAACCTTAAAATTATATGATTATAATGCATTATTAACTCATTGACAGTTATAACAATAATTGTTATATTATGTTAGAATGCATTATACTCTTTTAGGGCGTAACCTGGGTATCTTCATGTATTCTATTCATGCAAAAACTGTGACTACAATTATTCACAAAAACATTATAATATTACATATTATATGGTATTATGAATGTATTAAGAATACCTTTAGATGGATTATATAAACAGGCTTTGTAATGTGAATCATGAAAACCATCCCAAGCTATATGTCACTACAGGAAAAAAAGCTCTCACCAAATTATATATTGTAAATAATTATCAGGTATGTTACTTTAAAACAAGCAAGTCAGGAGTGAAATGTTTACACTTGTGGTCCTCTTTGTGACACCGTTTTTTATATATATATATATGTGTGTGTGTGTGTGTGTGTGTGTGTGTGTGTGTGTGTGTGTGTGTGACCCTGGATCACAAAAACAGTCATAAGGTTAAATTTGACAAAACTGAGATTTACACATCATATGAAAGCTCAATAAATAAGCTTTCTATTGATGTATGGTTTGTTAGGATAGGACAATATTTGGCTGAGATACATCTATTTAAAATCAGAAATCTGAGGATGCAAAAAAATCAAAAAGACTGAGAAAATCACCTTTAAAGTCGTCCAAATTAGGTTCTTAACAATGCATATTACAAATCAAAATTTACATTTTGATATGTTTACAGTAGGAATTTTACAAAAAATCTTACTGGAACATGAACCTTTACTTAATTTCTTAATGATTTTTGGCATAAAAAAAAAATAAAAAATTTTGACCCATGCAATGTATTTTT